>NC_092226.1:25547001-25664501 GCF_036320965.1 Panulirus ornatus | reverse complement strand
AATACCTCCCCAGAGTAATGAGATCAGTTAGCCGGCAAACAGTATTTCCGATCACCAAAAATGTTTTAAACAGAACTACAAGAAGGTGGAACATGAAACCTGCTAATATAAGAATAGTTTTCCAAGAAAGTGACAGACCGAGCGCTTCGAATCTATGAAAAAATGGTTAGACACAATAATCCCAGATAAAGTCCTTCAAAATCAAAGACATAACCGATAATCGACAACATAATAAATAATCAAAACCGATAATCGACAACATAATAAATATTCAAAACCGATAATCGACAACATGATAAATAATCAATGATGCTGAACGAATCTGACTGAATCATTCAGTCGTGTCCATATTAACTGGGACTTCAAAATTCCCGCTGATGTTATAGACTTAAACCTTAGTAAACTCATCAACAACACAAAACAACATTACTCAGTAGAAGCTCATGGTACAGGAAATCGAAGCTGGGCGTTCACAGCGAAATGACGGACACGAAACATCGAGTGGTGTTGGATGGTGAAGCATCCGGCAGACTTCACATGACGAGCGGGGTGCCACAGGACTCATTCCTAGCACCCATACTTATCATCCGTTACACCAACAACGACCCTGCGACGGCAGTAGTCAACAGAATTTCAAAATCTGTCGACGACACGTAATTAGGATATACAGTCCAGTCAGAGGATGACTGCCTGATGATCCAAAAAGGATTTAGACAAACTACTGGAGTGGTCAGACACATGGCATGTGGATTTCAACGTAGACAAATGTAAAGTCATGCACTTAGGCGCTAAAATATATCTAGTAAACCCTTAATATAAATAAACCAATAAAAATACCTAAGAATGATGACCAATAATGACCTGAAAATAATGCCAAGCAGCATACAATAATCCAACAGGATGCTATGATTCATAGCTAGAAGCATACTTAAGAAAAACGCCCAGGCCAGACCTTGTTATACGCTGTTCAATTCTGGCCAAGAAACCGGATCATAGACGAAGAAACTCTAGAGCAAATTCAAAGAACAACTAAATTGATCCTGTTACTTACGAATAAGATTTATGAGGAGGAAAATCACGCACCTAATAATGTTTTCTACGAAAAAAAATGGGCAGACTCGAGGAGATTTAGCAGAAGTAATTTCAACAAAAATAAATGAACTTTCTTCACTTAAGAGAAAGATTCAATGACCAGAAACCCTCATTCCTTCCATAGCCACTCTACCCACGATAGTCCTACTGCTTCTCCATCACTTCCCTTACTTCACACTTTGGTGTAAACTTCAATGCCCACCTGACTCATTTTTGCCCTCAGATTCTATCAAAATAACCTTGAGATTATTAATCTGTGTTTCTCCATACAATGTTTTCAACTTCTCTCAAAATCTGGAGCATATCTTGTTTTCCTCTTTCGCTCCTATCTACCTTGCATCTTTTCATTACCATGCCAATAAACTGGAAGGCTCTTGGTGTTTGGGGAAACAAGAACAAAAAAAGAAATGACAGTCTCACAAATAACTTCACGTCGTGTGCGCCGGGAGCAGTGGAAGGTGGACACAGTTCTTCAGCCAACTAAGGTGTACGTGTGATGGGTAATTTCGAGTAACATAGTCCTCAATGTGAGTAGGTGAAAACATTTAAGAATATGCAGAACAAAAAGGCAATCTAAAACACCGGCATTTTAAATACTTCACCATCTCCTGTCTACTCAGCCATTATTTTTTTCTTTTCTTTCTCATATTCTTCTTTGTTTACGCGTCGTATTAATTTCTTTTTCCGTCTTCGTCCACCAAGCCTGTCAGCCCTCCTGCCAGTCTCCGTTAGCCTGCCTGCTGCACTCTCCCTGCTCTCTTGTCGATCTGCCTCTCCCAGCCCTGCCACCCTGCCTGGTCTGCCTATCTACCTGCCCTTCAGGTCTACCCGCCCGTTTGTTTTGCCTACGTGCCCTCCTTATCACCTACCAGCCAGCCAGGTCGGCCTATCTACCTGACCATCTCCTCGCCCCCAGGTTCTAGCCTGCCTGCTTGTTCTGCCTATCTTCCGGCCCTCCTGCCTACCCACAAGCCTGCCCTCCCGTGTGAGGCCTCCCGGGCAGTGGTAACGTGCCAGTGATGAAACCTGGCATCGGAACACCCTAGAGTAGCGCCCTCCTCACCTCACCTCCAGCAGGCTGCTACCACCTCACCTCACCTCCAGGAGGCTTCTACCCCCTCCCCTGGCCGCCAAATGCCATGCTTTCTGCATCTGAGGCACAGACGTGCTTCCATGTCTGTCTGCACCTCATCACTGCCATTTTTTGTCATTCTAGGAACAGCCGAGAACGATGACATTCTTATATATGCCTATTCTAACTACATCCTCACAGTGATTCAAGTCTATGTTTACAGAATAGCACACAAATGAACTGACAACGCCCACGAAAGACACAAAACACATGTACACGTGCGACACTACATAATAATCTTAACACAATTATAAAACATGAAGCGGGGGATTTGCCCTACACCATCAGCCTCCCTTCAGCAGCTCGATATTTCTATAATATCGACTGCACGACAAACAAATTCAGGCACTGACATTATACTATAATATATATATATATATATATATATATATATATATATATATATATATATATATATATATATATATACAGGTGTTACCGAACTCCTACCCCAGGTTACACCAGGAGTGAAAAGTCACCTTTGGTGAGGCTGTACCACAGGAAGTATAGTTTCCTTAAAGAACTTCTCACTCCAAAGGAGTCCACATTTCCATGCAACTGGAAGTAGCGCAGCCTTGGTCTGCAGGAGCCTTTCAGAAAGAGGACCTGGGTAACAACAGGAGGACTCTTTCCTAAAAAGAAATTCAGAGGTAATTGTGAATAAATAGATATATAGAGACTATTACACATGCAAACATATTGTACACATGAGCCATGATGTGTACACTGTGGCAGTGATCATCGACATCTCAGGGGTCGCTGTGGCAAGAGGAAGACAGTGCAGTGCTCGACCCACACACCACGACAACTCTAACCTAGGGTGAACCTATGGATGACTCTCTGGCCTCAACAACAGATGATAACCGAGACACCCCAAGATCCCTCCATCCCTCCCTTAGACCAAGTCTGACGGTGCTAACCTCATCGGCAACAGAGTTCAATCCCTCACAGACATCCCCACTCCGTGCTTCTTAGCCCAGGGCGTGGAGTGAGTGACACAGTCAGGACTCGAACGTCTGAGGGAGGAGGATCAGCCACGTCCGCTGACGCGGCAGCAGCACCCGTCAGCACACCGTCTGCGTGTTGTGCACACAAGATTAAAACTGAGCCACTGTCTGTATACAGCAGTCATTTCCTCACGTCAGAGTGAGCTGAAGGCTTGTCATGGTGGACGAAACTGAACCCTTCCCGACGACCATCCCCGACGTATGTATATATATATATATATATATATATATATATATATATATATATATATATATATGTATCATTACCCACAACCTCAGTCAAGATAAGAGTTATTACGGCGTCCAGTGCTAGAACGTTTACAATGAGGGGAGCTAGATGCATCAAGGTAAAAGTAAACTATATAAAAAAAAAAAAAATGCGAACCTGGTCAATACTGGGCACGAGAACAAACAACGCTGCTCGAAGACCACAACCCTACTGGATTACTTCCATCCACAGTGGAACCCTGGTTTACTTCGGTCCTGGGTAAAACCCTGGTTTACGTCGGTCCTAGGAGGAGCCTTGGTTTACATCAGTCCTGGGCCAAGCCCTGGTTTACGTTGGTCCTGGATGGAGCCCTGGTTTACGTTGGTCCTGGGATGAGCCTAGTTTACGTTGGTCCTGGGTGAAGCCCTGGTTTACTTTGGTCCTGGGTGGAGCCTTGGTCCTGGGTGGAGCCCTGGTTTACGTTGGTCCTGGGTGGAGCCCTGGTTTACCATAAGTTTTCAAGTATAACACAGTGCATTACATTCCTGCCTCTCACCCTCCCCCCTTCCCCTACAACAGTAACCCTACATACACACACACACACACACACACACACAACAGTAACCCTACATACACAGAGGCACCTGGGCGACCCAGTATTCCAACACATACAGTACACCGACAAAACGGCAGCGTAGTACACACATCATGAGAGAACCTTTATGTACATACAATATAAATTACTTACCCAAATTACTTACCAAAACAATTTTCTTCTAAATCAGCAGAAATCAACACAAGTATTAATATAAAACAATATATAAAGTACATTATAATGACAAATCCAATTCCAAGTAATAGGGTTATCGTACTAACAGCTAAATGCAAAAGTATATTAGCCTATATCACTTACCGTCTCTAACTTAGAATGCGTCCAGAAGAGACGGAAAAATGAATAGGTAGATCCAGATAGATAGAAAGATAGACCAAGAGATAAACAGGTGTTAACGAACTCTGCCTGTAGGACATTACACCGCTGACGAGAAGTCACCGTCACTGAGGCTGTACCATCGTCAGTAGATGGAAAGAAGTACAGTACAGTACAAGTCTGGTTGAGGGTCTATCCGTGCCAGAGGATTCCACCAACCCCTCACCCCTGCGTGGCGTGCTGCCAGGAGGTAGCACGACCACCACAAAAAGGGTCCTAGCGTTGTATCATAATACTACTAATACTAAGAGGAATAACAATAATAATAATGATAATAATAATAATAATGATAATACTAATACTAATATTAATAATACGAATAATAATAATAATAATAATAACTATAGAGTGTGTACCTACCTACGACTAAATCTTGCCAAGACCTAGGGCTAGCGAGTAGCGTTCACCGCCCGTCTTGCTTGATGACTGCCATTATTGCTCTCTGCCGCCACGCGGGCTCACTACATAATCATCTATCATGGCTTCATCTGGAAACTGCCTTATCCATATATCGTATTTATCTCAAGTGTTTCTGCAGTTGTTCCGTATGCACATGACTTGTGTCTGCTGGTAGGACGGTAACTGGTCTTGCCACCTTTCTTGCAGAGCTTTCGTCTGTCTTCGTCTGATACATTTATATATTTATGGTGGACTCTGTGGTTTTCTTGAAGACTTAAAAACTCTTTTTCTTTCCGTACCGAAAGGCTTTTAGGGCACGTAACACATCCCTTTATCCCAACTAAACCTTAATGCTTCGCTGCTTTCTGTAGTAAAACTGTTGCTTATATCATCAAATTCCTGGACAAGGTTGATAACATGATATGAGAGAGAGAGAGAGAGAGAGAGAGAGAGAGAGAGAGAGAGAGAGAGAGAGAGAGAGAGAGAGAGAGAGAGAGAGAGAGAGAATCAGAAGCCAGATGTTGTTGGGAACAAAAGATGGAGGCCTGGGAACACCCACATACGTACCTGGGTCAGTAATGCCTTGACTTATGAGGCCGTTGTATCGCTGCGCCTTCTCTGCAAGACAAAGACATACAACACTGTAGATGATGGTACTGTGTGGCCACGAATACTGATGACACAGATAAATATACACAGTTAATTGGAAAATAAAACAAAGTTTGGCAATAATGATAAAATGGTAAAAATATACATGGTTAATCATTAGCACTTCTGAATACAACAGAATGAAATTAACAGCTGAAAAACTTTTGATACTCGTCCTCAAGCCACAGCAGAGTCGGACCCGAGAAAACGACAACAAGCATCATGGCCATGCTCGGAACACACAAAATGAAACACCCACAAAAAAGACCACGACGGAGGTCTACCAGCATAATGGAGCACAGGTCAACAGAGAATACACCTGGACAATTAAGTGAGAGAGAGTGAGTCCCATGGAGTGAAAAGCTGCCACAAACGAACATGGAGAGTACGTATCATTTTAATGTTATGATAATTTAGATATACGTTACAACAAAGCGTTTTAATAACCCAATTAAAATGCCGTACATATTTTACCGTGGTATATGATTAATGTGGGCAAATGGTGGTGGGAGGGAATGCCTGTGGCAAACACCGCCCGCCGCTCCTACCCACAGGACATTACGGGTTATATTTCTGATGTATTCCAGGTGGAGACGGACATCAAAAGGCCGAGTGAAGAGCACTAGAGCACTGATAGAATAGTTATATGGTACTTGGGTATGCAGCCGATCCCTTGTGCATCCCCGAGTAGGGACCGGCCTAATGGTAAATGCATACCGAGTGTGTATAATGCACTTGGCATTTACGGTGAGAGCTTTCCAAAGGCAAGTAAGAGACTTTCCACTGATGAAGCCTCCAAGTAGACTTCAAGGATGGTGATAATGAGCGGCGGTGGATGGTAGTGCCCCAGACGTGGCTGGTGAGGCCTGGGGATGGGGGCAACAAGAGAGATCCTCCCTACTGCTTTTCATCTTCACAACTGTGGCTCATATGTACAGTAGGTCTTCTCTGACGTATGATGTCCATGAACAGCGGCGCATGTTCCTGTACTATGGGAGAAGACGTCTAGCAGAACGTTCAAGACTGAGCTGGACTGAAGACATCAAGAGTTCGCTTGAAAGAGACGGGAGACGCTGGAGGAGGTTGAAGAAAACAGAGAACGAAGACAGGAAAAGGAGTCAGGAAGATTGAGTGGGAGGCCGGCCGGCCGGCGACTAACAGACTTAACTGGCGTCTGGTGTCAAGTGAGAACCAAAGTTACTCATTGTTAACTGATAATCTCTGAGAGGAAACGATTTTTGTAACCTGCCACTTCTGAATCACATTCTCCGGGTACATACATGGAAAGGTGTAGACAACGACAGACTGCTACATTAACTATTTCACCATGAGATAAAACACAAGGGAATATCTATATCCATTTAACTATTCCAAATTCCAAATTAGTAAACATTCTGTTCTTCACCGTTAAAGACAGGCAAGGGCAGAAGTCTGTCGGCTTCGATTTGGCAGAGGTCAAACTGCTGTCAGCTAAAAAGAAAATCGAGTAACAACAGAACGTTTGACTCGCAACTTTACAAGCGAACGTCTTACACAGCCAGAGACACACCTTGATTAAAATAGGTTTTCAGTAACTAAGTACAAGTTAATCTGGCTGTATGACCGAGACGCATTCTCTCGCCATTTTGGCAGCGCAGTAGTTAGACTCCCTGGTTTAAATTTCAAGTACCACGCTCACTTTGTCTTTATGTATCAGCCTGGTTTCCTATCAAGAAGGCTTTTTAATTGTGTGTTAGCCAAACCCGCGGCTGCCGCATTACTACAGAAAAGACTTCCAGTAACTTTACGAAAACTGGTCGATAACGTAAAACTTTACCGTCAAATACAAAGATAAAAATTCATTTTATTGAATGAATTCTAAAGACATCAAGCCCACCGCCTGTAGCAAACAGACATATATATATCAAGTTACCAAACGTAAAATGTTCCTTTAAGAAGATTGCCAACAAACCAAACCTTTTAATGACTGAACAATGGCACATAATACATAAAAATACTTGGTGTGGCAGCCAACACCGGGCAGAGACTGGGGGTCAGGAATGTGGGGGGTGCTCAACCACTCTCATTTCCTCAACCACCATTTTCCTTAGTGTCAACTTCATCCCGTCTCCCTCGCTGCCCCTCACTCCCTAGAGACCCTCTTACCGTGCCACACAACATACACTGTTGGCGTCTCACACCCAACACTCTGGTAACAAATAAAAAGTTTGCCACACGCACCACCATCGGCACCGGTATAGGCACACTACACCTGCTGGTGGAGTTAAAGACGCTCATCGGCCAGTCCACGGCACTGTAAAACGCGTGCAGTACATAAACGTGTCTGCTTTCTCCTGCATAACATCGTTAGGTTCGATCACAACAAGTAACACCAATTTACACTTGTCTTCCTTAGGCAAAAAAAAAAAAGAAAATATCGACACCTGCTCCTTCATTTGAAAATATATTTGGCTTAGGTCATCATCTACATAAAGCTGAATTACGTTCAGGTTAAACTTGAAAAGATACTCTTTAGAATAATCATCTCCCAACTGCCTTGCCTGCCTCCCTCCCTCCCTCTACAGCACTGGCGATAATGGTCACCACTACTGGTATATCCCTGGACCAGATAGCCTACTGACGCTCGAACCCTACAGGTGCGGGTGCTGTGTACAGGGGAGAGCCCTGCAGACTCCCCTCCCTCGCTGCCACACTCATTAGTGTAACTTTTCCACCATCTCTTTTCTGGCTGCTCCCCTCCTGCGTGGTCACCATTCCCCGCACCTCGTGTCCTTGTGATTCATCTTTCTCTCTTACTCCGCAGCTCCCTTACCTCCGCAGCTCCTCGCCCCCTGCAGCTCCTAATCCCTGCAGATCCCGTTCCCACGGCTCCCCGTCCCCCAGGCTTCCATTCCCCGCAGCTCCCCTTCCATGTCAGCTTCCCTCCATACATCTATACTATCACGCTGCTTCCCTGGCAGCCTCAGTCCAACAGTTCTGAGCCCAACCGGCTTCAACTGGGCTGCAGTAGCAGGGCCTAGGATACATATAACTGGGCTGCAGTAGGGTTTATGTTGACTTCTGGTGTGAATCAGTTATGGTGTAAGACGTGGAGGAGACAAAAGGTCATTTTTGAAGTACCATTCAACTACCGCTGACCTTGTAACAAGTCTAACAAGGAATGATGGCGTTACAACATGCATCAATCACACATGAATCACTCTGTGATATTCCGACTCGTAAAAGGACACATCGACCCATGACATATGCTGTGTCTATGACTGTCATATCAGAATCAATCGGCCAGAAGAATCAATTAGTTAACAGCATAAACCGGGTGCGTACTAGTATATATATACACACACACACACACACACACACACACACACACACACATATATATATATATATATATATATATATATATATATATAAACAGTTTACTAGATTTAGACAGCCATTCCGTTGAAAATCCACATTTGTTGTATTGCAGATATTACAGACCTTAGAGGTCACAGTAGTTACTAGTTACCTAAACATAAAAGATCTTAATTAAGATCAAGGCGGGCTCGATATTTCCACACTTTGGGTGAGCACAGGGGTGAGGTACATCATTCGGCGGTCAAACCACAGTGCTTTCGTGTACAGGTATACTGAAAGCATCTCAAAATGCAATCATCTGATTAGATTCCCGAGTGCATTAAATACCTTTGTGAAGCCTGTGTTCGAGCCAGGAGGAAACCATCACGGTATTCATCGAATCTCTTGGTCTTCAGATATCGTCACTGTATATCCAAGTTGTATCTCCCACGTTATTCACTCTCAACGTATCCAAATTCTGTAGTAATCTGAACTGTCCATCTTCAGATATATCTTATGAGTTCCGTTAGTTGTGGCAAAGTCGAAATGCCCTTCTCTTACCTCCATGGTCATGAAACACATCTTCCATACACTTCTAAGTCGTTCACCTCAACCCTCAATACTTCAGAAGCAGAGACCTGCTCCCACAACTACAAGCGAGAACTACACAAGGAAAGATTGACTGACAGGTTTAGTAATATCGGCGTACCAGGAGGGGAAGATGAAATAAAAACAAAAAAACACAAGGAACTAAAAAATCTAAAACAAGTTGTATGACACAAGGTAATCCTAAGAAATATGACCTAACACAGACCGGGGATGTAGTCTGTAAGGGGTAAAAGGAAGTGAATCACCGAACGGCGATAACCAGGCCAGCCACGCGAGTTAATCTGTGTCGTTCTGACGACCATGACATGACACGTGCACGCTAACGTTGCCAAGGGCTTGAGAGGAATGCCCACCCGTGCTATCTACTTCACCTGGTGAGATTACATGATCACCGGTATGTGCCAGAAGCCAGCGTCAGTCGTCCGGACACACAGATGGCATCACAGACGCGTGTGCAGCTGTATGTCTAGCATGACCACGTCTTACAAGGGGCACCGGGCCAACGCCTGATACAGAGCCTCCTCTAGCCTAACCTAGCCTATATAGTGCTACCTGCACTTACTAGTCGGTCTAACCAGTCTTGTTAACCCTCTTCAGCAGCAGGCTGGACTCGCCTGGCAAACTTACAAAAACCCGGGAAACTTAAAACCACGATCTCGAGTCATGCGTGGGCGTTCTGCGGGTGCTGCCACGGACATGATGGCGTGAGGCGAGGGGCACCAACGTGCCGAGGCGGCAGTACTATACTGAAGAAGCTGCTGCCGCTGCCATCACAATACCTAGGAGCGGGTAACTGGGGTGCTCCCAGCGGACACCTAGGAAAAACTGTAGGAAGGGGAACTTGTTCCCTGGTGGGAACGAGAGAGAGAGAGAGAGAGAGAGAGAGAGAGAGAGAGAGAGAGAGAGAGAGACTTTAACTGAAGAGACGTTTGGAGGAACACTACTACCAGCAGAGGGCTGAGGTGCTTGCTGGTTAACCTGTGGGTGTAGGAAGGTGGCCACTGCAAGTGAGAGGAGACCTGGTTGCTGGGAGAGGAGGAGAGACTTGGTTGCTGGGAGAGTGAGAAAGAGAGGAAGCCTGGCTGTTGTGAGAGCAGGTAAAAGAGGACCCTACATGGTGACAATAAGGGTGGAACACAGGCACCTGCTGGTGGGGCGAGCGGGAGAGCGTATGGCTCTGGTTGATGGGGGATGGGTCCTGGCGAGCAGGAGAGAGAGAGAGAGAGAGAGAGAGAGAGAGAGAGAGAGAGAGAGAGAGAGAGAGAGAGAGAGAGAGAGAGAGAGAGAGAGAGAGAGAATCATGATGAGGTAGGGAATGCCTGACTAGTCCTTGTAAAACGACAGAAAAGTTCCCCATCCTCTCCTTTCGCCACTCCACAACTTAAGATAAAGGTCTGGGCAGGAAATGGTCGCATACTATCAGTGCTAACTCTTCCGTTAAGTGGGCACGTGATACCTGCATTAACTTATCCGCTAAAAGGCCAAATTCTAATAGTGTTAACTCGTTAATTAAAAGGCCACATTCAGTGTCATCAGTTAAAAAGCCTCATAGCAGCTGCGTTCACTCATCCCTAAACATGAAGCTCAAAAAATATCAAGCGTTTCAACTCAAGTATAAGTTTGCACTCTCTGTCCTCCTTAGCTCCATACATACACAATGTACCATATTGAATACGTTTCCATACACAGCGTCTGCTTTACCATACGATGATTTTAGAAGTTCCTCTACCCACACTTGCTGGAGACCAGTGAAAGTAGGCAGCGGCCCGTAGGCCTATGTAACAGTCCATACTGTTCCTTAAGGTTTTAGGCAAAGTGTTATATAACATTCAGCCCTAAATGTTTCAACAGTTTCTTCTGGTTGTAATCATTACACCACTTCAATTTCGGTAGGAAAGCCTACCTTGCCAATATGGGGAACTTAAACAGCTGACTGTGTATCAAGCACTTCAGGATACTACAAATATATAATGAAATCTTTTTCCCATCTTCCTCACTGCTTTCTGTCGTTCTTAGAAGTTGCTGATTTTAACAATGTCAGTGTAGGCTGCGTTTGAGCTTTGTACACTTCATCACTGCGACTACACCAACCTTGAAAGGAGATGTTAGCATACAGCAACATTCTCATTGGGAGAGCATTTGAAGCTTCCCTGTCTTGAAGATCCGTAGAATTCAGCCTTCCATCTTTTTCAGGATTTTTTGTTCTGTTGTGTTCGTGAAAGGTAACGTCTTCGGACATTATCATTCCGAGGAATTTTACAGCACTCCTCCGTCATGCTCCTGTGCTTGCTTTCCCCCAGTGCTCTGTATTTCTGCTTAAATTGCTCCAAGTTACTTGGATTGATCCCATTCACAGCCCCTCAACCTTCACAGTACGACTCGCTCGAAGACCATGATGACGTATGATGTCAGTCCCATTCGTCGGTACCTTGGTGGGAGTTGCTTTGCTTCCTCCAGCGTGACAGTCAAGTGTCAGACTTCCTGGGATTATCCAGTCTCTTCTTACTGAGGATATTTACTATTCACAATAATGGAATTATTCGTTCAATACACTCTTACGGTCTTTTGCCACTCAGGAGTGGTTTTCGGCAAAACTAACCAAATTCTCTTTAACGGTGGCGTATTTTAAGTTGATAGTTTAACAAAAACACTTGTCAGTTCTTTTGTTGCTACGAACTGAGTACGATGTATCTGAGATGGTGTCACATTCAGAGAGTTTACATTAATTATGAAAATAAAAAATTCAGCGTATTATCTTTTGTAGTTGGTTCAGCCATCTGCTGAATGACAAACAACTTGTCACAGTTTGAATACATCCCCTTCTGTTCATCTGAACGTCTTCCGGTGGGGTTCTTGGCGGCAGCTGTTGCCATTTAGCTATTCCCGTCATGTGTGAGGTACGATCGAATCGCCTAGAAAGATGGTATCTGGAATTTAGGTATCCAGTTTATCGAGGCAGGATTCTAAATGTCTCAATTCTTCACAGAGTTCTTGAGGTCTCGCTTCGACTGCAGTTGCAGTGATAAATGAAAGTTTTCCATTATGATAATCACCTCCACAACAGCATTTGAAGACTTTGGCAGCTCAGATGATGCGAGTCTTGAACACACAACCCAACACCATCACAGTGTGATTCTTATTATCATAATCTGTACAGTATATTAATTGGGGTCCAGACCTCAAGTGTTCGTGCAGTCTTTAATAAAGTCTCTACAACGGCGGCAAATAACCTTTTCTCAGTCTGTAAAACGCATACACAAGGAGTTGTAACTGTCAGCTATGACCCTTTGTCTCTGTTTGTTGGTATGCAATATAACACGTTCACTGATGCAGAGTTTTTCAGGGAACGTTCTTAAAAGACTTTTGCCGCTTCTGTTATATTCAGTGTTACGATGGTTCCGTCCCAGCAGTGGCAATACGCAAGTCCTCCATCTTCTTCCACATGTACGAGAGGACCATGATACACTTGTACGCACTGGTTATATGCAAGCATCAAAACTTTGTCTAAAAATACAATGGGAAATGAGCGAATACAATTTAAGATATATCATCACATGTTTTCGATAATAGTCTACATCTCTAATTGAAACATCCTATTCCTGATATCCTTCCTGACTTAAATGAAGATATCTACAGATGAAGACATAAATTATATCATATACGCATACACAAACATACACCTCACACGTATATACATAGAAATCCACAGGAAAAAATTGAGACAATATCCGAAAGTTGTGGAGTTCATAGAAAAGCCATCCCAAAACGCTGGCAGGCTGGACTTAAAAGCCACTGCCATATTAGTAGTGTCCAGCAGTGACGAGCGAGGAACGTGAGGGAAGCCTCCGAAACATAAGGTAAACTTCGAGAAAAGATGCCAGCAGTGTTGCATATTTATACGTGCACGGTGTTCCATGGAAAATTTGTGTCGCTTGCAGTGCAACAAGTTAAAGTTACGGGTTTTATGCCAGTCAAACCTACAGATGTAAGAGAGTGACTATATAAAGTATACAGTGGTATGAGTCTGACCCGACTCCTATGCTACAGATGAAATCTCGAAACTATGAATTAGATAAATCTCCAAAGTTAAACCTCTTCACGCTGGGCAAAACTCTGGCAAAATCCAAGTTGGAGACACTCTTTCGCCATTCCATCCTCTCCATGCGAAGGAACACCTGTATAAAGCTTCATGTGTACCTGCCTTACGTTTCTCAAGTTAATGCTAAGGTTATGGTGCGGGTTTAATGCGACTTCCGATTACGATGAACAAAAGACAACCGATTCAATCAATTGTCCGCAACGCTAAGCAGACGAGTCAAGAATACATAAACTGAACGACAAAAGGTCACGAGAATTACAAAATACATAAATTAACCTGTATAACAGACACAACAAAAGAATGTGCGCTATTACTTCCATATCAACTAACTTAAAAATAAACAATAATATATATATATATATATATATATATATATATATATATATATATATATATATATATATATATATATATAGCCGTCTCATCTCCGTATCAGTCATTTTTCCATCGGTTTACCATCACCTGAGGATGGAGGGGTTTGGGTTGCGCGCGGTGCAGATGGAAGAGACCGGCCGGCCGCCGTGCACTGCGCCGGAGTCACCTCTCCCTCCGGTATGTTGCAGAGGATCACTTCCTCCTCCGGACAAAAGCCCCCTTGCCCCCCTCCCAACCCCACCACCACCACCACCACCTTGCTCACCCTCCTCGCCAGGAGGACACTATAACACTCAACGCTCAGCAGCGGGAACACCGGTTTCAGCTTGGGTTTTTCCACTCTGCCACACAAAGACAAGTGATAATATACCATCATGTGCTTCAACGGGACATTTGGCACTTTTCTCGAGAACTCATGACTTCATCATCTTGCACGGTCTTGAGCTGAATACATTTTCGTCCCGTCCTCTGTTAGTGTCAGAAACTTAATTCCTCGAACCGTGGTCCTTCACCCTCCTCCTCCTCCTTCTCCCTTGCAATCCATTGTTGGTGCCTCATCTTGTGCCGGTGGCCCAACCAGCCTTCCCGGGACGCGCCTCCCTGGTGCCTGGCTCGCCAGGATAATCCCTCAGTAATATGCTCACCTCCTCCTCCCTCCTCCTCAGGCGCGTGGTGGAAGGTCCACCCCGATGCCACCTCTCTTTCCACATTGTACCGTCTTGACCGCCTCGCAACTTAAGGCCTTCCCTACACCCAACATGAACACTTTCTTATTTTCAGTCTCCGAGATGATACGGGCAAGACTGCCATCTCGGGTGAAGCTAGAGAGAGAGAGAGAGAGAGAGAGAGAGAGAGAGAGAGAGAGAGAGAGAGAGAGAGAGAGAGAGAGAGAGAGAGAGAGAGAGAGGATGGAAAGAGTGATTAGGGCTCGGGAGGCGTTTATGGATCTCACTCTTCGAGAAAGTGCGAACGATGAGGGGAAGGAGAGAATTCCACACCAATGCTGTTGGAGAAAATGAGGAGGAGGAGAAGGGGCCACTATGACCAGTCCTCGGTCTCTGTATCCTCCCTGTGCATTCTCACCGTGTTCTGTGCGTCTGGTGGCGAGCTCCCCTGACGCTATCACTCTCCACCTGCACTGCGTTACCCTCCCACCTCCCTCCCTCTCTCTTCTTACCCAACGTACACTACACACTCACCTGTACTGCGTGACTCTCCCACCTCCCTCTCCCTACTAAACGTACACACTCTCACCTGTACCCTTCCTTTACCCGACATGCGTTCTCATGACAATCTCTGTTCTCTTAGTTGCCGTGTGCGTTCATCTGCATCGTTCACGTCCTATCAACGTGTTCCCTTATGACTCGTACTGTCTGTTCTTCTTTTCTTTCTTCACATGTCTTTTTATCAAGCTGTTGTTTATTTCTTCTCTCAACCAGTTTTTCTACCTGTTCTCCGTCTACCTAATGTACTCATTTCCCCGTCTACTTTATCTACCTGTCTCGCATATTTTTCTGTCTCCCTTTTCTCAGAATGTCTTGTGTGTCTACCAACTTGATTACGCACCAGTGCTGCCGCCTGAGCCAGCACTGGGCATCAGGCGTATACCATCATCAACCCTCACTTTCCTTTCTAGAGACGATGCCACTCTCACTTTTAACTCTCTCTCTCTCTCTCTCTCTCTCTCTCTCTCTCTCTCTCTCTCTCTCTCTCTCTCTCGCAACTCTCACATCATCAAGGGTCTTGCTCCTGTTTGCTCGCCCACGGCCCGGACAAACAATTAACACAAAGCACCGGTGCAAGTAGGCAACTGATCCATTGTTAACGCTTCGTGTAACATTTACTATGTTTGGTGTGCAGGTGTGACGCAAGCCTAAGACTCGACCTGGTAATTAAAAATGGCGGGTAGGGAACACGTCCGTCAAGCCAAGACTTACCACCGCTCGAAACACTGGGTCACGTTACCCAAGTCGCGACGTTACGAAACTATACACGAAACAAGATCTCTCTCTCTCTCTCTCTCTCTCTCTCTCTCTCTCTCTCTCTCTCTCTCTCTCTCTCAAGTTTTCCCTCCCGCCCGGTGGATCGTCCAAAACCCGCGCACCTCAACGAACTTTTAACCCGAGGAAATGGGGCTCGAGTTGAGGCATCCTTTTTCATCCAGGTGTTGAGCCTGCTGCCACTCCAGAAGAGGTTGAGGTAGGAACCACCGGCAGGAGGAAGGCGGTGGGTGTCATCCGAGGAGAGACATGCCTCGCACACTGCCCTCGCCATCATAGACCATCTGCTTTCCCCACCCCGTGAACCCCCCAAACACTCACTGACGAACTAAAGAAATACGATTCTAAACATGGCCATACATTCATACACACATGTACATATACAACATCCGAGCAAAAACACATATCCACCAACACACTACCAAACGCGCGCGCGCGCGCGCGCGCACACACACACACACACACACAATACGCACCATATCTCGTACAAACAAAAAAAATACACTAATCGTCACAAGATCCGGGCTATAAACCATCATCCGTGACAAATGCTGAGGTAAGATAATTCCAAGCAACAATAATTAGTGTGTCTGGCATGCGTCACACAAGCGAAGGTAAACAAACACAAAAACAAAAGACGGTCAAGGACACACTCAACAAGAAAAAAAAAAACAAAAGAGGATGTGAAGACAATCATTGTGACAAAATATATGCTTAAGTAATGGGAGTCATTCTTTTACCTTGTACATAATAAAGTCAACAACCTGAAATATTAAATCTTTTTTTTTTGTAACATATTCAACCAAGTAGAATATATTAATCTTCGATTTAATCTCAGGAACAACGAAAAGGAAAGGCAACACGAGCGCACAACATGATGAGTTTACTCGTATGGAAATCTCAACACAAACATGAAACGTTATTGCAAAAACCTGTACCAACACTGGCCATATACACCACACATTTCTACAAACCTGTACCAACACTGGCCATATACACTACACATTTCTACAAACCTGTACCAACACTGGCCATATACACCACACATTTCTACAAACCTGTACCAACACTGGCCATATACACCACACATTTCTACAAACCTGTACCAACACTGGCCATATACACCACACATTTCTACAAACCTGTACCAACACTGGCCATATACACCACACATTTCTACAAACCTGTACCAACACTGGCCATATACACCACACATTTCTACAAACCTGTACCAACACTGGCCATATACACCACACATTTCTACAAACCTGTACCAACACTGGCCATATACACCACACATTTCTACAAACCTGTACCAACACTGGCCATATACACCACACATTTCTACAAACCTGTACCAACACTGGCCATATACACCACACATTTCTACAAACCTGTACCAACACTGGCCATATACACCATACATTTCTACAAACCTGTACCAACACTGGTCATATACACCACACATTTCTACAAACCTGTACCAACACTGGTCATATACACCACACATTTCTACAAACCTGTACCAACACTGGCCATATACACCACACATTTCTACAAACCTGTACCAACACTGGCCATATACACCACACATTTCTACAAACCTGTACCAACACTGGCCATATACACCACACATTTCTACAAACCTGGAGAAGCTTGAGTAATCTTAACAATCTACGATGTAGATTCTTAATATGATATAATCATACACCCAGAATAAAAATAACTTGATTTTGTTTTCTCTCATACATGCGTCTGAGCCCCCCCCCCCCCCCCACCCCAAGCCCACGCAGATGCATACAACAAAGGCCATAACCTAATAGCGTGGGCACCTAACACCAGAGGGCAGCCTCGAAAATATACACCCCTGCTGAGGTTCATATATATATATATATATATATATATATATATATATATATATATATATATATATATATATATATATATAAATATATATATATATATAGATAGATAGATAGATAGATAGATAGATAGATGGCGTCAATGACATGGCCTTGATCAGGGCATTTCAGTTTTTCGTGTTGTCCGCTACCATAACAAAAAAGGAGAAAGACACAGAGGCGATACATATAAACCCCAAACATAAACCCTATAGAAAAGAAAAAAAAAAACAACTTATAAACACAATCTCCTTCTGAATACCTCACAGCCTCGGTAATAGCTTCGGGACCCGGACAAGTAAACAAATACACAAATCAAAGTCAGTCTCCCCCCCCCATCCACCCTCCGACCCGCCCCACCCTAACGGACACAGGAGTCAAAAATCCCTCGGTCGCCATTATGGACAAAAAAAGCGGGTATTCCGAGTCGGCAAAGACCCAAAGCGGAGCTAAAATATTCACGTCTCATTAGCAGGAACACGATTTTTGTCTGGCGCCGCCCCAGGAGCGATGACAGCCCACGGAAAATGTTCCCCGCTGATGCGGTAGCTAGCGGGGCCTGGAGGGCCGGCTGATGATGAAGATGGGGAGATGAGAGGGCAGGGAGGGAGGTGTGGGGTTCGGCGAGAGAGAGAGAGAGAGAGAGAGAGAGAGAGAGAGAGAGAGAGAGAGAGAGAGAGAGAGAATAGTGAAATAAAGGGGCAAAGAAGAGGAGAGAAAGGAGGACTCAGAAAGGGATACGTTAGAGACGCGAGAGCCTCCTCCGAGGTGGAAAATCGGCATTAAAAGTAAAAATTGAGGATGGTGCGGTTACTACCTCAGGGGAGAGAGAGAGAGAGAGAGAGAGAGAGAGAGAGAGAGAGAGAGAGAGAGAGAGAGAGAGAGAGAGAGAGAGAGAGAGAGTCCCCCAAAAAAACAACGAAGGAATTACATGCAACAGAAAACGTGAGAGGCTGACGGGTCAACTGGGTGTGGTGGACAAAGGAGAAGTGGGACAGATGGTGCCAGCAGCAGGCGAGGGTGAAGAAGGGAAGGCAAAAAAATTGGGAGGGAGAAAAAGGAGGGCGGAGAGGTGAGAAACCCAGGCACAGGCCCTCTGGGGCGCCGGAGAAATGACCTCATGAAAATATGTAGGGCTAATGAGCGGAGTGCCGGAGGAGGAGGAGGAGGGTGGAAGGGAGGGGTTGAGGCAGGGGGAGGACGGGTTGGAGAGAGGGTTGGGGGTTATAGGGTCAGACACGTCAGCCCCCCATCCCCTCTCCTCCCCCACTGAAAAATGTCTAAAGGAACCACCACTGGCAGACAACGCCATCTTACCTCCTGCATTAAGACAATATTACTCCACGATCTCAAACAGGTAACGATGGCACGATTTTCTCGGCATCACCTGTGACTCATACTCTCCTCTTCCTTTCAAAATTATGCGAACTTTGGGACGTCTTCCACATATCAGTCCCACTGACAGTTGGTTCGTCCAGCCCCGCAGGAGGCCAGCACCGCCACTGGTTGGTGGTGGCCGGACGAGTCAAAGTACTCAGCGTGGGTACACTGGCATCGTGCTGGGCTATGCCACCATTCCGACACACTGGCAATGGTAGAAGGGACTTGAAACGTTCAGGAGGTGGTCGTAGCTGAGGCTGCACCTCTGCCGGCTGGTGGTAGCCACGGCCACTCCCTTTCTCGAGGAGCTGGACGCCTGAAGACCTCACTGTGAGTCTTGGGAGTAGCGACGCTCCTGGCAAAGGAATGCCTCAAACGACACCTCTCCACACGGTAAAAACAGCGACTGTCACCAAAAGCTAAATGGCTGACTCTATCATGTTCCCACCTTGAGACGAGAGCCTTTCAGAAGGAGCACCTAGCACTTACCCTCACTCCTTAATCTGACATGGAGTCCAAGCGAGTCGGACATTGCAGACAGTGTCTCTCCATAAGTCAGACGGTCAGTGTATGATCCCAGGACGCGTTATCTGAGGCTGGTTCCTAAAGCCACAGAGTTGTTGGCGCCCCTGGGTAAGAGAGTCAGTTGGGGGAAGTTCGACATTTTCAGTTTCACCTTGCCCTATCCAAAGACCTGCGTTGATTTTTTTTTTATACGAAATTCTTAAAGCATTTAATAGATATCAATCTAACTTATAAAAAGAAAAAATATAATTGGAGCCCCCTAAAAAGAGGTGCATGGGGTTGATTGCTTAATTTCCCTCCCCTAAGGCCACCACTGAGTAACGTAGATGTGTTATACCAGCCCAAGTGCTGAACGTTGATAAAAAAAAGTAAAGTAATTGGAAGCAACAGAAAAACACAGAACCAACTGCTCCCTACACGGAGGAGACGCCCGGCTACAGTTCACAAAGCAGGTGATCGTGAACTAAAAACTAGGTCGCTTGGACGCACCAAGGTAGTATAATTAGGCTTCATCTCTCAATGTGAGTTGAGGATCAATTAACGGGTTATCTCACTGTTTGAACAGAATAAAAAACTTAGCAAAGCTAATGATAAGAGACTAAAGGTCAGAGAGGAAACCTAACTGCGCAATCATCCTCGAGTCCGACCTAAACCTCAGCTGATGATCACTCAACCTTGGTTAAATATCTCGAATTTTGATGAGGTTTGTTGAGCTTTTATTTCCCCAAATAAGAATCACTTGGTGGACGTGCTTACAATTGCTTAAATTTCCTTTCGTTTACTTCTCTATCATCATCATCCGACGCATCGATCCCCCGTAAACAAAGAAATTAATATAAGGAAATAATAATCATTTACAAGAAGTACTGATCAATCGCCATCTTACAACTTCATCTGCGTCGGCTAAATCTCTTATCACACCGTGAGTGTCTGGCTGAACGACATATCGCATCTTCAGGAATTGAATTTAGGTGCATCACTTCCATCAAAGAACAGTGGTGTTACCGGATGCCGCCTGCTTGAGGCTACACAGGGAGCGAAAAGTCAACCTTTGGCGAAGATGAATCATCTTTCAGTTGACGATATAGTGTCGTCAAAGAACTTCTCGCTTCAAAGGAGTCTATCCTATCCCTGCTACTGTATGCAACGTAGCCCTGAGCGGTAGGAGCCCCTGGGTAAGGGTTCCTGTGGTTGTATAATAACAACACAGTGTTCGTTGCAAACTCACGGTTGGATTGTGCGTGATAACTATTCATGGTTACTATTTATGTGTTGTGGAGTGAGGGTTTCATAATGCTACCCTCGTCTCTTAACCTTGTACATATGTAAAGTGTCTTTATTCTCATGTATGCAGGCGCAGACACACTCACACACACACACACACACCCAAGCCTAGGTCAGGTACCCATAAATCGACCAGTCCCAAAAGTGGGATGAATACCCATGTTGTGTGTTGACCGACCCAGGGTTGGCCCATGCTGACTCATGATAAGTAACCATAAACACCAACCACTCCATCAATACACACCATGTATGTGTGTGTGTGTGTGTGTGTGTGTGTGTGTGAGAGAGAGAGAGAGAGAGAGAGAGAGAGAGAGAGAGAGAGAGAGAGAGAGAGAGAGAGAGAGAGAGAGAGAGAGAGAGAGAGAGAATCTTCCCTCTACAGTGGATAACATCTTATGAAGGATACAAGAACGTGACACGGGAGGAAGACGGTCAACAAAGTGATATGTGGTCAGCGCTGAGCCTTGCTCATGGAGAGAGAGAGAGCCATCCGACAAGAGAGAGAGAGAGAGAGAGAGAGAGAGAGAGAGAGGAGGGGGGGGGGGATCTGTAACATGACTGATGGTAACTGGCAAAACTTACGACAGTCTTAGTGTAATGTTCAGAACCGTAAAAAAAACTACCACTTACCCGCGGTCAGTACAATGTCACTCGGGCCAACATAAACCCAGTCAGTGTACAGTTAGAACTACGCAATTCACCACGTCAAGAGATTCTTCGCCGTAACCATATCAGTCAAGACTGCTCCAGTCATGTACAGTTAAAACTATCCTTTATTTACCACCGAGTCTTTACCTGATTCACGAGGACTCAACAATGCCTCATTCACTGTATTCCGGTACTATACAACAACAGATGCTTCCACACACAATAATATCAGTGTCATTACTTATTGGTCATGGATTCCAGGGTCTCAGCACAGCAGTCAACGCTTCCAGGGGCACTGGACAACAAATACCTCCATCATATTCATTTCATGATCATTCTTTAGTCAACGCTGCCTCACTCGATGTACGTTCAACGCGGACATGCTGACCCGAGCGACGTTTTCTTTTCCCAGAAGCGTCCAGCTTCGTTGGCATGGAGGAAAAATGAAAGTATTTCTACCCGGTATTATTCAATAGCCAAATATGAATGTGGAAGGCTACATACGGCCTCATTACTATTTAACCTGGTAATCTACTGCTTTGGCTGTAAAAAAAAAAAATAAGGTAAACAAAATCCCTACCAGTAATTCTTTTTTCCTCCAAGAGGGAATTCCTGGCCACCGTAATGAAAACGAAGCTCTTTTGTGCTGCTATTAATTTTCCACTACCTGTAAATTAAACCGGTAATCAAGTCATTCAGGGCAAAATAAAAGTGTCTTCGGCCACTGGTCAGGACATGTACGGGTAAGTAAGGACAACACACACCGCTTAATATTCACGTCTCCACTATATCGTGCCACCGTCTGGAGAACCGGAGCCAGACCCGTCGACCAGTGGCCGTCGGTGTCTGAGATCGAAGGTGAGTAGCAAAATCTTAGGAAAATCGTCATCTGGTGAGGGTAGAGGCAGATACGATTAAAAGGTGAGGCTGGGTGATTCAGAGAGTAATTCACCGTGTATATTTGCATGGCTTCGCTGACCACAATGGACGCCGACCAGATTAAAACCCGCTCGCATTCTTTCTTTGCTGAGGGGCGAGTCCGGCACAGTGTTTACTTTCGGACAATAGTCAGCTTAAAACCACCAGAGGACCTTCGCCTCAAACATCCTCCTCCCGCGAGAACCCACAGCCACACACACACAAAAAAAAACCTCAGCCACCTTCCCCTCCCTTCCCTAACTCAACCCTCCCCTCCCCGCCTTCCACCCTGCCCTCAACTCCGGGAAGTACACCCCCCCAAACCTCTCTCTCTCTCTCTCTCTCTCTCTCTCTCTCTCTCTCTCTCTCTCTCTCTCTCTCTCTCTCTCTCTCGCTCTGAAATCTTCATTCCCCTTCACGCTCCAGACCTGGAGGATGGCACATGTCCAAGACGTGTTTCACAGGCGATTACCTCGTCACCTCTGACCTCCACTCGTGAAGCGAAAGACTCATGTCGCAATAACACCAAACATTTTCGGTGACAATAACAAATAACCTTCGAGAGAGGAGGGCATTACAAAACGAAAATGAAGAGTTATACAGACGACGGGTCAAGAAGAACGCTTTATCCATCTGACGGAAGAAATGGGGGAAAGAAAAAAGTAGTTACACGGAGCTAAAACTAGCAAACTTCAAAGGGCCTGGGGGAGGGTGGACATCACAGACACGGATATAGTCACGGGGAAACATCAGAACGACGGGTGTACAGTGAGCAACGTGACCCTGGCTTCGATGGGGCGTCATCCAAGCACCGTCAGTACTAACGCACTGTACATCGTCAATCAACTAATCATACTTCAAGATGCTACTCATAGCTCCGGCCGGGTCACATAAGGCAGTGAGAACATCTAGTAACAATTTCTCTATAAAGATGATCAAACTACGTTACTCACGGATGATGGCTTTGCATGTCATTAACCAAAAAAAAAAAAGCTAACATTCTTGTATCTAACGTAAACCAGGATAATCAATGACCCTTAACATCAACAGAGCTGATGAAGTAGCTATCTCCAAGTCGGTAACCACTCGATTAAGGTCCGTTTAATTCTTGAAACGAATCATAAATCACAGCTGACTACCTGTTTCTTACAATACATATAAAAGACTGAAGGTGTGATTTAAATAACAAACTCTTCACGTCTTAACGCTCGCTACCTGTCACAGCTTTCAAGACGGTAATAACAGAAATTAGGTGTTTGGGCGTAGTTTTGCGTATGTTTGGGCGTAGTTTTGCGTATGTTTGGACATAGTTTTGCGTATGTTTGGACGTAGTTTTGCGTATGTTTGGGCGTAGTTTTGCGTAGAGTTAAACGAAAATGTGGACGAAAAATACGATTCTAAGTGAGCGGAGCGCAGTACATATATCATTCATTTCATCTATAGCAGGCAAGGATCCCTAGCGTTACTCAGGGACTCTTTCCCAATACTCTTGTAGCTCCATGGCAGCGCTACTGCCAGTAGCAGGGAAATGGTGGACTCCTTTTCAATAAGAAACTTTATGACGTGAGTGTTGTACTCCCAATGATACAGCCTCGCCGTATACATGTGTGTGTAGTCAAGTACATACGTACACCCTCCATACGACGGGAAAAATAACAGCTACTTACGAATCCAGAACACAAACTCCCCCGTTGTCTTTATCTCCCAACCGCAGCTTCCCTGACCACCATCATCCACACTGCTCGATCTTTCCAATCTCATTTACTCCCCTTTGTTTATCATCCCTCCCCTCCCCCTCCCCTAAGGCATATCTCCCATCCATCCGACCTCGACTCAACCTTCCTCCCTCCCTTGCCCTCAAATGGCTACGATGAATAATAACCAACGCGCTGACCACGAATGAAAAATAGAACGTAAAAAAAAAAAAAAATTAATCAACATCTCCCAGACCTGCGGGTCCCATACCAGGATACGGTAATGAAAAATGTGAAAAAATCTTGTATAGTGAATTACGGCGGCTTGCTCTATGAAAGCGTCGACCGTAATCCCGTACATAAACAACCACAAATTAATGGCAGGGTAAAGAAAACGGGGTGGGCCACACCCACCTTCTTACGAACCCACGAATTATGCACGCGTCTCTAGTGCCCGCTTTTCATTAGCCTACACTGAGTTTTTATGTCAATTACCCTCGGCTTCTCGTTGTACACGACATGCCGAACCTTCTATAAAATTCATGGGTACCAAACCACCATACAAACAAAAAACGAAAACCCCACAATTTACACGTAAATTAAATATTTCCCGTTTTCTATGGTGAATTTCAAAACACTGGAAAACCACTCTAAAAAAAAATGAGTTCTAGGCTTTATGAAAATCAAATTCACTAAACAGTGTGGCCCAAAGTTGCGCCCCAGAGGGATCTTTTGATATCACGACTTGCAGGGTGCCGAATGTTTAATAATACTTCGTTTTCAAAAGGGTGGGATTTTTTTTTTCCGGATATTAAATTTTTATCTTACGGTGCACGTCACGACCAAGGCACATCAAATACTTAACGCAAAATGTTCTAAAATCAGCTTCAACGTCTTGGTGGTGCGTCCAAGTGTAAGGTCTTCGTCTAAAAACAGAAGTGTTATGAAGTTAATGACCGACAAATCGTACATATATCATCATCTTTCCTTGTACTGATTAATGCCCCTGTGGGCCCGACTTTTGGACCAACCTGTACATGTAGAACACACGTCGGTTAAATCTCAATAATCTATAATAACAATCACAAATCGTCCATACTTACTCCATCACAGCATATGATGTAACCACACACGTCCTGGCTGGTTGCAGGTCGTGCAACACATGAACCAGAAGCCAATACCAGCGTTACTCTGCAAGACCAAAGTGTTGCAAGAACGTTCACAGATCTTCTGTTTCTCGTCTTTTGAAAGATTCTTTACTTAAGGTGGCCATCGGAACACGAAACCTTCACCGCCTTAATACTTTACCCATACAAACCAGTGCTCTTAAATCATAACCAAAAAGAGTAAAAAGAAAATCGCTTTTATTACCAGTTAATTACCTTGAAGAGATACAAGCCAGAGTTTACACTATAAGCTAAAGCAAAGAATAAGAATAATCGAAGAGTTAGTCTAAACCCTTCTAATTAGTAATAAATGTGTATTAAATGACAATGTTGATTCGTCGTCACATTTCACCATTTGGACATGACTCTACAATATACAAGCCGGACAATAATAGCATTCGAAAGAGACTGTACTCTGAGACAGACATGTCAGACTAGTGCTCAATCAAAGCATCTTATCTCTCATACCTAAAAGCACGAACCCACGCTTATCCCTGCGCTGGCCAGCCGTTCCCCACACTTCCAACTATCGTCCTGTTGCTCTGATTTCTCCTCATTTCCAACGAGTCTTAGAATCCCGTCTCAACTCCCATTTCCAGAAGCATCTCCACCCCCCGAGTCTTCTCTCTAATCATCAGCATGGCGAGATCCCCCGGTGGGTAATACCCCCCGTCCTATCTTGAACCAACGTCTGGTTATCCTCACTGAGAGACTCAGGGGAAAAGCTATGCTGTAGCCCCTGATATACCGAAAGCTTCTGAGAATTTATGGCACTGGAGACTCATCTCTAAGCTGCCCTCACTCTGATCCCTCCGTGATCCATCTTCGTGGAGGGCGATGGAACAACAGTGATGTTCTATTCCTCCTTTGAACGATTTCCCTTCTTCAACATGTAATCGAATACATTCAAACGCTCACGTCTTAAACTGCATCCCTCTATCTACAAATCCATTATAACATCTCTTGCATCATCAATGTTTCGTCTCGTCTCGTTACAAATACCTCTGCAGATTCGCGCATTAGCATGTCTCGGAAGGGAAAGGTTAAACCCTATTTCAATCTAAAATGTTGAGTTAAAACCTCCCTAAACGTGTGAGCAGTACTCCACCATACCCTGGCGGATCAGCGTATTAACGAAGAAACTGTACAAAAGAAAAGAATCTACGGCATCGGCAAAAGACTTCAGTTCCTCGGAGGCCGACTTAGCTACGTATGCGGTGTGGAGTTCTCAAGCTAGGTTAAATGTTACTGTGACATCCGGTAAGTTTATGGTGCTGGATGGTGTAATTACTGAGCCATCAAAGGAGATCAGAAAGTTGTAAGGGGCTGCAGGCAGAGGAACAGGATAAACTGGGTTTTCGAGGCACTTGACAACACCAAGTTCAAAGCAATCCTGCTAATCAACTCGCCCAGCGTGACCTCAAAACCTGACCCACTTGTCCTACTACGCCGCAGTGTTGGTTCTCTTTCCCTTCTTCTGTTGACATCACTTTAGTGTCTGTTCACGAGAACTAGCTGCTTCTGTGCCTCGGCCATTACCCAGCTGCTTCTGTGCCTCGGCCATTACCCATACCACGTAATACTCAGTAAAGCCACTTTGTCAGTTACTATATGGCATGCTGGCCATCTAAGGGTGGGCCGCTGTGATATCTGTTTCTTTCCTTTCACCGCTAAGCTTTGGAGCTCTTTGCCTCCTAACCGCATCGATCTACCCATTCTAAACGCCAAGCGTTACAAAACTCTTATTATTTCTTTTCTCTTTACTTTTTATATTTTCAGCACATTTTATATTTTATTCAACCTTTGGCCTTGATGAGGAGTTTTGTCTGTGACCAAAGCCAACGACATTAACTTAAACACACACACACATTATTCATGTACATATCAAAAGACACACACAACCAATGTACGCATCACCAAAGGGAAAACACAAACACACACACATACAAACCAATCAGAATACACAACGAAAGTCACGTTCATGCATTAACAAGCAGAAACACACAAGCAAGATACACACACACACACACACACACACGCATTAACACACACATACACAGGAACATAGTCTCTCTCTCTCTCTCCATCTCTCTCTCTCTCTCTCTCTCTCACTTAATCTTTCACCAGTCCATCCCTCCCGTCCTTCACCCCACCGCCAGTCTCGCTCCGGGAATCCCTATCACAGCGGGAGGGAGTTACACGTTGAGCCGGCAGTAATCCCACCAAATCCCTCATATTCCCAGCCATGATACCAAATCCCAATTCTCTATTCCAATTCCTAGCGCTCGATTATCACTCGAACCCAAGCGCCGCAAACCACGCACGGGCTTCATGGGACGATAAGAACCACTACATGCCGTGGCCGTAAGGCTCAATGCGCCCTACCCGACGGCCGGTGTGGCGTACGCCTCTCCTGCTCCAGGCGCCCCGGCTAGAAATGTATGACTATTCCGACAGTTCCAAATCAAACACCCGATTGGAGTTTATAAGCGCCTTATTGGGGGATCCACTACGTACACTCAGGGATCAATACGCCCTTAAGTACTACTTCTTAACGTGATGCGTCTGGCCGTGCCGTGCCGGGCCGTACTGTCTGCCTGCACGGCGGTGAAGTAGCGGAGAAGAGGAACCACTAGGCCATGGGGGAGGTTCCAACACTGGATCACTTGTAGTCCACACGAAAGGTCGCACTAAGCCACTAGCTAACCATACAAGGGGCCACCACTGGACCGCTAGTGGACCAGACGAGATGCGGCAATGGGTCCACTTGCGGGAATCGTCTTTGGCCGAGCTGTAGAGTTACTTGAAGCGTACGAGGAAGTTGGCTACACCAAGACTCTCGAGAACCATACAAATGGTCCACCTCCGGTCCTTCTCATCACCTTAAGCCCAGCACAAGTATCCTAGCGAGGACAGCCCCACACGGGACCAACTTGAGACATGCGAGGTTCACTAACCCGCGACACTACACTACTAGTGATCCAGCGATCAACAACACATTACAGCTGGTCTGTGTAGTGAAATCTCCTCCAGTACCGTACATACATCTCATGCGACTTTCCCAACATCTTCGTCCTGTCCCTTTTCAAAAAAAACCGTCTTTCCTCTCCCTTTAAAACTCTACATCTTCCCTCTTTTCCTTCCTTACTCTTCGATCACTGTAGCTCTCTTGTTTATTTCCTTCGAGGCTTGGGTCACAATGACGGCTTTTGTTCGTGACTGGATCTTTCAGTATATAAATGTGAATACTATCATTTTCCTGAACTGATTATCTACACTGATTACATCAATCAAGTAATAAATCACAGAATCATTTCTATCACTTAGTCTCATAAAGAAAGAGCCCAAAATAAAATGGAAAAACGCGTTGTAAACACAAATAGAGAAAAAACACCAGTCATAACGAGAGGTGTTCTTATTTGCAAGAACGCATAGGGTTTTGTCTTTAAACATGCAACAGATAACTCAATTCAGCAATAACAGTAAAGTATGATATATTTATGTCTATCTTACACAGCATTAAAGTCTCAAGAGAATTTCAATATTTAGAAATAACCTATTCATGTTATAATGGTCAACTCCAATACCTATACAAATACACACACACACACACACACACACACACACACACACATATATATATATATATATATATATATATATATATATATATATATATATATATATATATATATATATATATATACACAAAATCTTTTTCACTCCATCTTTCCACCTCCAATTTGGTCTCCCTCTTCTCCTCGTTCCCTCCACCTCCGACACATATATCCTCTTGGTCAATCTTTCCTCACTCATTCTCTCCATGTGCCCAAACCATTTCAAAACACCCTCTTCTGCTCTCTCAACCACGCTCTTTTTATTTCCACACATCTCTCTTACCCTTACGTTACTTACTCGATCAAACCACCTCACACCACACATTGTCCTCAAACATCTCATTTCCAGCACATCCATCCTCCTGCGCACAACTCTATCCATAGCCCACGCCTCGCAACCATACAACATTGTTGGAACCACTATTCCTTCAAACATACCCATTTTTGCTTTCCGAGATAATGTTCTCGACTTCCACACATTTTTCAAGGCTCCCAAAATTTTCGCCCCCTCCCCCACCCTATGATCCACTTCCGCTTCCATGGTTCCATCCGCTGACAGATCCACTCCCAGATATCTAAAACACTTCACTTCCTCCAGTTTTTCTCCATTCAAACTGGGGTAACACTTGCTCAAGCAGGAGTTGTGGGAGTGTGCGAGTGTGAGGCAGTGAGTTCTAGAATGATGTGGGCAAAAATGAAACTGGGTGGCGAGAGATGGTCGGTAATTAGTGTTTATGCGCCTGGCCATGAGAGAAAAGATCATGACAGGCAAATGTTTTGGGAGCAGCTGAGTAAGTGTGTCAGCAGCTTTGATGCAGGGAACTGGGTATTAGTGATGGATGATGTGAACGCAAAGGTGAGTAACGTGGCAGTTTAGGGTATTCAGTAATGTGAATGAATATGGTGAACAGCTTGCGGTATTATGTATTGAAAAAAGACTGGTGAATGGAAATACTTGGATTAAAAAGAGGGACATCTTAAGCAAACACGTATGTGAACAGGAATGATGGTCAGCGGACAGTGAATTTACATACTGATTGACAGGCGTGTGAAAAAAAGAGACTTCTGCATGTGAATGTGCTGATAGGGGCAGCTGCTGAGATGTCTAATCATTAACTTGTAGAGGCGAGGGGTGAAGATTAGTAAAGGTTTACGGAAAAGAGGAAACATGATGGGTGAGAAGAGAGTGGGTGAAGAAATACCAGGAGAAACTGCGGGTAGAAGGGCAAAAGATGAGACGACACGAAGTTAGGGGAGGAGGTAAGATGTGGGAGGTATTCACAGAAGCAATGCTGGCACTTGTGAAAGATGCACGCGGCTAGTGTACGGTGGGCAGATTAGAGAGGGTAGCGAGTGACTGGATGAAGAGGTGAAGTTGCTGGTAAAAGAGGAAAGATAAGTATATGGGCGGCACTGGTAGGGAAGGCGTACAAATGATTGGGAGATAAGCTTAACCCTATATTCAAGGTTCAAACCTATAATACATGTTTATTAGTTTCTGATGTTTCGTCTTTATTCATCAGAGTCCCTGTTGATGATTGATATATTTTGCAGAATAGCTTCACAAACATGATTCACCACTGCCTACAAATTCCATTTTACAGTCAATCAAATTGTGTGTCAAGGATGGTAAGTTTCAGTTCAATGATAGTTTCTTCACACAGCAGTTTAATGTGAGTATGGGACATCCTCTCTCAGCCTTCTTAAATAATTTATATTTGGAATTTGTTGACAGCAAAATACTTTATATCTTACCTATCAATATGAAATGTTACAGATATGGTGATGATTATCTATGTTCGTAGTCTATTAATACAGTTGAAAATTTATTTCTCAACAATCTGAACTGTTTGGGAGACAATAAAGTTCACTCTTGAAACTGAAACAGACAATATGTATCTATTGGAACTCTTACATTATATCATCAATATGACCTAAAATTTAGCATATATCGTAAACCCACAAATGTCTGTACATATATTTACTAGTACTTTGCTGATCACAATAAAGTGAAACGAACTTTGTTTTTTCAATGTTTGTTAAAGCATTTTGCATATGTAGCAGAGAATTTATTGATGATAAACTCTGCAATATTAGTTATAAATTACAGGATCCCAAACATTTAATTGTGTCAGCTTGTAATTTTCATTGAAAGTCTTTATACAACGTTCAACCTAAAGAACCACTTGTGGACAAAAACATCTTAGTACTACCCTATTTTGAGAAATTGCTTAATGTTCGTTCTGTTAAAGAATTTAATATCAATATAGTCCTCATCAATAATAATACGGTTCGGAAAAGTCGTATCAGAAATTCTGCAACTTCTCAGGAAGGGTGTGTGTACAACATCCCCTGTAAAGAGTGTGATTAGTTCTGGATTGGTCAAACTGGTAAGGTTCTTGAATATCAAGGTTGAACAACATGAAAACAGTGTTAGGTATGATCAAGAATCCAATACGCTATTTGTTCACCTCAAAGATTTGAGTCGTCAAAGTGACTGGAGCAGTGTCAAGGTTATCACATACAATAACTCGGCTATGGACAGGAATATTATGGACTCGTCTCTTCTCAAACATAGTAGAGCATATTAATATGAATCAAAATGTTGGTTTCGGGAAATTAGGTAACTATATGTGAAATAATTTTGAACTATGTTTTAGAACATAGGTTAAATTGAAGTTGTAACTTGAGAGAGGTGAGGTCGTCGAGGATGACCTGTGCCCTAATACCTACACCTGTTTTTCAATTCATTTGCCGGTTCCGCCCACTGGCGGCTGGTGTGTTATAACTCTCTCTCTCTCTCTCTCTCTCTCTCTCTCTCTCTCTCTCTCTCTCTCTCTCTCTCTCTCTGTACTCAGTCCTGAGCGATGTAATTACACGAAAGCGCTTGACACTTCGTTGTTTGCGTTTGCTTGCGGTTTTACCCGCAACTTGTGTGCACTCGCTGTTTCCTGTGTCTTATATGTATGTGATGGATTAAGAATTACTATGTCAAACATCTGTAAGCATCCTCAGTGTAAGCAACCATACTGGATGAATTATACAGAATTCTGATGTTAATCTTTCCTCTAAATTTCATTATATCTGAACATTCTGACAAAGGCGTCTGGAAAGACCCTATAAGAGTGTAATATGAATGTTTTTAGTGAAAAGTTAATACAATTCCAGGCGGTAATATCTTCATTTATATATATATATATATATATATATATATATATATATATATATATATATATATATATATATATATATATATATATATATTCTTTCTTTCTTTCAAACTATTCGCCATTTCCCGCGTTAGCGAGGTAGCGTTAAGAACAGAGAACTGGGCCTTTGAGGGAATATCCTCACCTGGCCCCCTTCTCTGTTCCTTCTTTTGAGAAATAAAAAGAGAGAGAGGGGAGGATTTCCAGCCCCCCGCTCCCTCCCCTTTTAGTCGCCTTCTACGACACGCAGGGAATACGTGGGAAGTATTCTTTCTCTCCTATCCCCGGGGATATATATATATATATATATATATATATATATATATATATATATATATATATATATATATATATATATTCCCTCTGAAACTTACCTATGTATTTGGTGATACACGTGACGGTCTTGCCATCATTCGTAGAAGCAAGAGACATTAAGTCGAAGTACCGCATTCCCGGAAAGTATAATCTCGCGGACAACTGAAAAATGTCTAGTGACGGAGGAAGGTTATATGAGGCAGCATCGGGCGTGTGCGGAGGGCGTTCTGGGTCTGGTTTCCCGTGGCAGCCTGGCAAGGATGCCTCTCCACAGGTCTTATATCCAGAGTGGATGAAGTACACTCCCCAGATAGATGCGACACACACACACACACACACACACACACACACACACACACAACACACACACACACACACACACACACACACACACGAGAACGTCGCAAGTGAGGATGAAAAAAAACTGGTATTACAAATGTTGTAAGTGTTAATACAGCAAACAAGAAACGATAAAACGTTGAAAATACATACCCTGAGGACTCACCTGGCCCCGGGGATGGGATGAGCAACAAAGGGAACGACACACGGAGGGACGACACACAGAGGGACGACACACAGAGGGACAACACACGGAGGAACGACACATGAAGGGATGACACACGGAGGGACGACACACAGAGGGACGACACACAGAGGGACGACACACACAGGGACAACACACGGAGGAACGACACATGAAGGGATGACACACGGAGGGACGACACACAGAGGGACGACACACAGAGGAACGACACACAGAAGCACGAAAAACGGAGGGACGACACACAGAGGAGGAGGAAGAGCTGCTGCAACAGTAAAAGCAGCAGAGCTACAAACACACACACACACCCACACACGATCATCTACAGATGAAGAACAGGAGTAGGTAAGAGCGAGCGAAGATGGAGGAATCACTCAGTCACAATCTTCGCCCAACGTGACAGATGAGAACCAATCAAGATGAAATCGAGAGACGACGGCCGACCAATCCCGGCGAGGAAAGGGTAACTAGTTAGCACAGAGCCCACCAGCGGTGGCCCACACTGTCAACGGATCAGACGACAGTCCAAGGGAAAAAGTACAAGAAACTCCCAATTGGCCAATTACGACTTTTCAAAGTTTATCCAGGAAACGAAAAATACTATACACCCGACGATATGCAGGAACCTCACTAATCCGACCGACCCCTCTGACCTGGCCACCTGCCTCCACCAACCTGGCCTCACGACGGAGTGCCAGGGCCGTGAGGGGGGCCCCTACCACACCCGGGCCACACGACGCCCCTCCACTGCAGCCTCCCGTCCGCTGGTGACACCAAGACGTGAGGTGTGTCAGTGTGGTGAGGCGGGGGGACGGCACCTGCCCCTTCATTAGCTGACGAGATGTCACCGGGTTCCAAGGCTCACTTTTCTGCCAGATAATGGTGTGCAAACTTTTCCGCCAAGCCCCGAGAAAAATGCTGTTTTCAGAGTCAACTTCCCCAACTATATTTCCCAAAAAATTAATTACGTATCATATTTGATCGTGTACGTGGATGCCGACCACGAAAAAGATGAAATGGAGGATAATACTAAATAAATCAACTGTGCAAATGTATCAAAAATAAACATACACACTTACAATCATTGTCTCTCTTACATTCTCTTGATATATATATATATATATATATATATATATATATATATATATATATATATATATATATATATATATTCGCCACTTCCCGCGTTAGCGAGGTAGCGTTAAGAACAGAGGACTGAGCCTTAAGATGGAATATCCTCACTTGACCCCCTTCTCTGTTCCTTCTTTTGGAAAACTGAAAAACGGGAGGGTAGGATTTCCAGCCCCTCCTTCCCCTTTTAGTCGCCTTTTACGGAACGCACGGAATTTATATCGTAATACAACCACAAGATCCCATTCCACTGGGGTTCCTACAGATTCAGAAGGGAAAGGATGGACTCTGTGGAGCGAGAAGCATGTGCGTGTGTGTGTGTGTGCGTGTGTGTGTGTGTGTGTGTGTGTGTGTGTGTGTGTGTGTAATTACGCCTGTTATAACTGTGTACTGCTCGGGGAGGGAGTTTTACATTCTTGGGGAACCCATCCCTTACACATTCTCAGCAGACAACTTTCTAAACTTCTGAATGCTGTCCAAATTCACAGCTGCATCACTCACTTTATTCCATTCATCACCTATACTGTCATGCCACACCAGCTACTGTGGAGGGCCACCACACCCTCCCTCACCACCATCGCCACGCTTCTCACCAAGGCCATATCACCCTACCGTTTCCCTGGCCACCGCACCCATCCCTCACTACCACCACCACACCCTGAACGGCTGATGGCACTGTTCAGTGGTTCCATGCACTCAGTTCTGCATGCCTCCCACAGTGCCAGTACAGCCTCACCGCTCAACATTAGAATAATTTCCCGAGCACATTTCATCCCAGCAGCCAGCAATTTCCATCCTGCCAGGGAAATGGATGAATTACTGGGTTAGTTGTAAGGCGTCTGACAACCTCGCTGTCTTTCTAAAGGACGGACAGACAGACAGACATGAGCGCCTTCTTACTGGACAGGAAAGTATTTCTTTACTTCTTTTCCAACATGTTTCTTGTTATATAGCATGTTATTGTCCCTGGCTGATCTATTCTGGCACCTTTCGAAGAAGCAATCAGAGATGACATCATTAAACTGGTTCACACTTAAAAGACTGAGGTTATTTCTAATCGTCATTCTTCTACTGTGGGAAACACTAAAAGCCTCTCAGCTTTCCTTAAAACTCAACTTTGTAAAGTCTTGCAGCATCTTTGTTGCCCTCCTCTGGACCTTCATTATTAATTCTTTGTGCTATCTAAAGAGCCAAGACTTCAACTGAGAGCGTGCTCATGTTATGGCCTGATGTAGGACGTGTACAGTGAGCCAGTAATGCTTCCTCATCCACGTACTTGAATGCACTTTGCATATTTACCAGTACACAGTTTGTCCCCTTTATTACTCTCGTAATGTGGGACTCTGGCTTCAGGACGAGGTCAACTCCCAGCCAGATCCCCACAACATATCTCCCGATAGATATATATGCCCATGTCGAGGCCTTCTTTCGCGGTGACCCAACCTCTTTACTTCATGATATTTACTCGGCTTAAATTTCATTAACCATGTACCAGCTCAACTTCCGAGTCTGTCAAGGTTCCACGGTTGTAAAATGTAATCCTCTTTGCTTCACACTTCCCTCATGGTCTTGCTATCAGCCGTAACATACTCAGGTAAGAGCCAAGTCCTCTGCCAGGTCATCTGCACAGATCAAATGACTAACGGTCCTAGAGCAGGGCCATGCAGCACGCCATTAGTGACTTACCCAGTTTCGAGAAGGCTTCCCTTCCACTAAAATAATCCTCTACCCACGAAGTGTTTCAAATATTTCCCCGAGTCTAAAAGCTCCGTCTTTTATCTATCTTTTCCAAAATCTTACAGACCACACTCGCCTGTAGTTCTACATCTCCTCCTCCCGGTCTCCTTTCCTATGGGCAAGTATGACGGTTGTCTTCCATTGCCGCGACTCATTACCTTTTCAAGAGACATCTTCAACAGGATTTCAAGGTGTGTCAAGTGTGGCTGCACACATCTTCATCACATAAGGAGAAATTTCATACGGACAACAGGACTTATGTGGGTCAAGATCTTTTGGTATTCTCTTTAGTTCTTCTCAAGATATCTTACAGTTCTCCAATAACTTCTCCCCATTCCATGTCAACTGGATGTTGGGGCGATAGAGTATTCCACCATGAAAACAATCTTCAACTTGTCCTTCAGTTCCATATATCATCCTCTCTTAATTTTCCTCCTCATAAATTTATGGAAATCCTACAATATTCTTTTCAAGGTTTCTCAGGTCCTACTTCTTAGCCTGACATACTCACTTCTTGCCTCTATCTTCGTCACATCATATCGTGAAGCTCCTTCACTTTATAACATCAACAACTGAATGATTCACATCCCTCTTTATCTGAGCCTACTGTACCCATGATCCTACTCCCCGATTGTAAATTTCATTGAACCTTCCATCGCCATGCCTTGAGCCGGATTCTGATCTTCATTTCCCAGTTAATATTATCAAAGAAATGGTTGAGTTCTGTGTAGTTTCCACGATTGTATATCCTCTTTGAGCCTAGTCTCGTCTGCCCTACTCATATTCTCATTTACCACGTGATCAAATTTAAAAAACAGATAATCACCTTTTCCAACTGTTGTATCATTTAAGGAATCCGTAATTTCCTAGACACCCTGTGTGAAGGTAAGAACCAGCAATTATGGAGTCTCCTTCCCGCTCATCCTAGTATGTTCATTGACAGAATGGCCAAAAAAATGTTCCTGTAGTGACTCTTAAGAACTTATCTCCATGACTCTCTCTCAATATGGGAATCCTAACCTCTCCTCCAGTCTATCACTGTGCAATAAGAACCTCCCACTATCAATACTTATACATCTGTGAGACGTGCGCGCTTTACTGCATCATGCACCATCTGAGCTCACCATTCGTTCGTAGTTATCAATGTATATGTGTATCATGCACAATCTGAGCTCACCATTCGTTCATCGTTACCAATGCATATGTGTTCTAGTTCAGGATCATACACCATGAACACCACTATGCACTTCTTTCCTACAATTACATTTCCCATTTCTCTAAACCAAATTTCCCCAATTCTTTTGCCTCACATGGTACCTCCACGGATTCGGTTAAATCTTTAAGTTCCTGTTTCAGTATCTAAATTTCTATTCTACCACATCAGTCCTCATGATCTGATTCCGCTGAACCATCTCAAGAACTGCCCTTTTGTGTGTGTGTGTGTGTGTGTGTGTGTGTGTGTGTGTGTGTGTGTGTGTGTGTGTGTGTGTGTGTGTGTGTGTGCGTGCGTGCGTGCGTGCGTGCGTGCGTGCATGTGTGTGTGTGTGTGTGTGTGTGTGTGTGTGTGTGTGTGTGTGTGTAATCATCTACATGATCTATACTGTACTGTATCATGCAGTTTTTTCAAACTTCAGTACGCTGTCCACATTTACTTTTTCATCATACAGTCTATGCCATTCTCTCCAGTTAAGAGTGGGAGTTACTCCTGGAGCACAACACAACACAGGTGTGAGTAAAGTGGTTGACCTCAGAAGTGTTCCAAAGATTTGCTCCTTACCAGATACCGTCATGGAGGCCCATACTAGACGGAGGGGGTCCTCCCTTTTATAGTGTCGAAAACGAGTTGTTCACATGAAAAACAAAATAACTGCTCACTCAACACGACAAAGCATCCTGGATGGAACAAGACACGAAAAATAACCGACGATAAACTCAAAGGATCACAAGAAATTGAAACAAAGAATGAAATCGCCTTTAGAGAAATACGACAAAATTCCCCCATAAACGTTTCGCCTTTAGAGAAATACGACAAAATTCCCCCATAAACGTTTCTGTTCGTCTGGGAAACTCATCAAAGACCTCCAGCACCACTGGCTCACTAGGAACCCAAGTGGACACATACAGGGAGGATGACAGTAAAGAGGCGAGTGACACAGCGAAGACGCACGAGGAATCAGTCTTCACTGAACCCAAAAATCACCTTAAAGATACACGACCCAGACGACTTCTGGCTGTCCTCAATAGCGATAACCCTGTGCTGCTGGTGCACTAGGCTGACTGATACTGGCTCCTCGACTCTGGTCTTCCAGGAGGCCAGTGGTGACATGATCGTTGAATCTGTTCCAGGACCAAGTGGCCTGGAACTGTACTTACGTCTGTAAAATATATTCAAAATAACTTATTCAACAGCATTAAATATCCTCTGGAACATGCAACCTGGGCTTTGGTATATACTACAGAAATTATGAAACTTTGGATGGAAACAAATCAATTAAAAAACAAACTACCAAGAATCATCACTGACATAACACATGATCAAAATTACCACCAAACAACAGACCTGACATCGCACATGATCAAAATTACCATCAAACAATAGACCAGACATCACACATGATCAAAATTACCATCAAACTATAGACCAAACATCATACATGATCAAAATTACTACCAACCAATACACCTGACATCACACATCATCATCCAAATCTTCACGAGAGCCCAGAGATGCAAGGTGACCGATGGTTCCATGATATCAAACAACCCACGTACATAACAAGCCAACGCTTCATCATCATCATCATGGAACTATAGAGGCACTAAAGAACCCATACACAATGCCGGACAACATACTAGGCTTAATCTTTATAATGAAAACACAACAGCAACATTTGCCACAATACCAACAACATTATCAAAACTATCACAACACTAACATCACAAAAACAACAGTATCACACCCGCAACACTATCACAACACCAACAACAGTATCAGGTCAACAAGACTTTCACAACGACAATTTAACAACAACGAACACGAAAATGACAAAACCAACAACGGTACCACAAGAACTCATCAACAAGAGTATCACAAGACCAGAGACACCAGGATCAGCAGCACCGACACCAGAGGAACCTCAGTGCTGCCTCCCTCCACGACACCGGCTGCTTCCTGCAACACGAGCCATGTTATTCAGGGGATCAAGACCCACCCCAGGGACCAGAATACTTCAGGAACCATGACAACTTCATGGTAATCAAGGTCAAAGGAGAGACGACAAAGTACTAAAATGTAAGTGTGACATCGCCAGTGAAAATGCATGAAGGAGGAGGACAAAGTTTATTGCGGGACTCTCTCTCTCTCTCTCTCTCTCTCTCTCTCTCTCTATATATATATATATATATATATATATATATATATATATATATATATATATATATATATATATTTTCTTTTGTTTTTTTCCATATATATTCGCCATTCCCCGCGATAGCAAGGTAGCGTTAGGAACAGAGGACTGAGCCTTAGAGGTAATATCCTCACTTGGCCCCCTTCTCTGTTCCTTCTTTTCGAAAAATACAAACGGGAGGGGAGGATTTTCAGCCCCCCGCTCCCTCCCCTTTTAGTCGCCTTCTACGACACGCAGGGAATACGTGGGAAGTGTTCTTTCTCCCCTATCCCCAGGGATATACAGTATATATATATATATATATATATATATATATATATATATATATATCCATGAAGAAAATGAAACACGATAAGTCCCCAAGTGCACTTTCGTGTAATGATCACGTCGTCGGGGAAGATACAAGAATGAAATAGAAGACTTAGAACAGTCAGAGGCGGAGCTAAGACGCCACTGGTACACAAGTGTTTCCGGCTGGTGGTGTTCGGGCCTGTCACCTTCCCTGTCACAAAATTTTACAATGTGGACGAGACAGGGAACCGCTTATACATTTTGCCAAAAACAAAGCTATCCAGTTTGTATAGACCTTCACTAATGTTCATGTTACATTTCTTTGTGTATTCAATTAGAGAAGATTCAATATTTCTCTTGGTTGAGTTTCAGTTAGTAACTGAATACTACTGAAAGTTACTCCAATCAATGGAATCAATATAATTGAACAAAGGCTTCACTTACACACATCCATCCTCTGGCTGTCTTGTATAACAGACCGATACCATAGCCCACCATCAACAGCATAGTCTCACAAGCAGTCCCGTGGTATCCCCAGACAGTTTCACAGGCCCTGGTTCAGCCCAGTGACATCACGTCGCTCCTTATATATCACATCGATCGAGATCATTCTATCCCATGCACGCCTCATACTCTCCTGCAGAATATCCAGGCCATTAAACCACTACACAGTCAGGGGACACCACACGACAGCCTGTGGTACTAAGGTGTGCATGGTGGGCTCTAGCATAGGTCTATCATACAGCACAGCCAGTGAGTGGATGTGTGGAAATGAAGCCTTTGTTCTTTTGTTCCGGACGCTTCCTCACTGAGGCGAAAAAAGTATGCAAATATATATATATATATATATATATATATATATATATATATATATATATATATATATATATATATATATATGTGTGTGTGTGTGTGTGGGGCCTGGATGTGGAAAGGGAGCTGTGGTTTCGGGCATTATTGCATGACAGCTAGAGACTGAGTGTGAACGAATGGGGCCTTTGTTGTCTTTTCCTAGCGCTACCTCGCACACATGAGGGGGGGAGGGGGATGGTATTCCATGTGTGGCGAGGTGGCGATGGGAATGAATAAAGGCAGACAGTGTGAATTGTGTGCATGGGTATATATGTATGTGTCTGTGTGTGTATATATATGTGTACATTGAGATGTATAGGTATGTATATTTGCGTGTGTGGACGTGTATGTATATAGATGTGTATGGGGGTGGGTTGGGCCATTTCTTTCGCCTGTTTCCTTGCGCTACCTCGCAAACGCGGGAGACAGCGACAAAGCAAATAAATAATAAAATATATACATATATGTGTGTGTGTGTGTGTGTGTGTGTGTTCTTTCCTTATGTATCCTTCACGTACCCATTCTCTTCCAATGATCTTCAAGCAGAGATTAGAGACTCTCCCGTCCCCCAGTTCCCCCTTCCCCCCAGTAGTATCCATTCCGCCTCTCTCTCTCTCTCTCCATGTCTCACCTTCCCCTGGCGGAGGTAATCACCCGACTAAGTCCTGAGAGAGACTTAGTAAGCTCCCCTAAGTCTAAATTAAGTGTCGGCTTACGCGGGCAAGTGAGGCAGACTTCCCCCATCATCGCCGCCAGGTCCCAGCAGTGGTGGCGGTGGTGGCGGTGTTGGTGTTGGTGGTTAGGGTGATTACCGAGTCGCCAGCAGTGATGGCGGATATGGCGATGGTGGCAGCGGTGATGGTGGTGGTTGCTGTGGATGGGAGTGGTGATGGCGGCGTAGCTACAGTGTTGAAAGTGGTATGAGGGGGGGTCGACGATGTGAAGGTATGGTCGAGCTGGTTGATACTATGGCTACCAATGGCGATGGTGACTGGCACAATAATATGAATGGCTGTAGTGATGATACGCTGCTTTATGATGCCAACGAGATTTTGGCTAGCGCTGCGTTCTAGCCACTAGCCAATGGCTGCTGCTGCAGGAACTAACTAGAGGAATAGGCACGTCAGCAACACCCAGCGTTTAACTGAAGTCGACGACACAACATCCCAAGATGTGCGAGCAGCATTCTATATAAGGTCAAACCAACTCCCCGTACAGCTCTGGTTGTTACTCTGAGGACGAATACATGAAGACCCGAGTGAAATGTGTGTGTGTGTGTGTGTGTGTGTGTGTGTGTGTGTGTGTGTGTGTGTGTGTTGTGTGTGTGTGTGTGTGTGTAATGCTAGTGCTACTCATTCAGCTTATCTTTTTACGTCTAAACCCACACTTTCTTGGAATGTGAAAAAAAGAAATATCAATTTGGTGCGTCATCCCTGGCGACAATTTTGAGATATCTTTTGAAAAAAGATATATCATCTTAATAGAAATCCCCCCCCCCCCCGGGAACACGAGGACGTAAAAGATATGATACGAATGGGAGAGTCTATGTATGATGTCACAATACCAATACTGAACAGCTGTATTTAAATATAATCCATCGTGTGACGATGTATCGAAAGAAAGGAATCAGAAGACGTAGCGGAGGTTTTCCAGTTAGAGATGAGGGCCGTACGCTCCACAGTGATGGTTGCAGACACAGCTAATTCAACGAGACATCAGGAACACCAAGAGCAACTTCCTCGTGTCTGTTAGCACGAACGCGAGTCCTTGAAGACTGAAGAGGGAGCGAACCGGTTCAAGTGAGCGCCACCTGCTCTTCACAGCCTCCGCTACAATTACTCTGCCTTCGTTATTGGAACACCAGAGCTTGGACAACACACACCAGAGGCTGCTGAAGACGTCCTGTGAGTTTACTGCAAGGACCGCTGGAAGTGTGTGACTGGTTCCAAACGAAAGTTAGTACAGAGGGATGAAGAACGTAAGACAACCTTGAACTACGTTCTTGATGATCACCTTCGTCATATCTTTGGTACAAAGAACCCGGAGCCTTCAGCTCCTATTGAGGTTATTAACAAGACTTTTTCCCACGTTCTTTTTCTCAATTTGCTGTTCGAATGCTCTACATATTTCACCCAGACCCTCTCCTTATCAAGCTTACTCATGAGATCCTCATGACCGCGTTCACTTGGAAATAATATCACTGTGGACCAATAAACCAAATACAGCGAGCCGCACTTTACAACCCCAGCTGTTGAGATATGGAAGGAAACCACAGACTTATCAAACACGGAAAGACTCTCGCTGAGTGGAATGGGGCTGTGTCGTAACCTTGAAATGTGAAAAAGAAGGTATGACTAGCTGTGAGATAAGGTTATCAGTTACAACGGCCAAATTTCCCTCTCACTCTGGTAACACGCATGACAACTTCGAAAGAGGTTAACTGTTACACTTTGATTGTCCTCAACCAATGTTGGGGCGGTGATCTATTGCTACCAATCAAAAGGCCAACATGAACGATCAACCAACTAACTTACTAACCTGACCTTTACTGTCAATTGTGAGGGGTCTCAACAGTTTCTCCTTATACCAAGCGATTCCAAACTACTCCGTCACATGTGAGGATCTTAACACTCCTCCTTATACCAAATGGTTCTGTTAAACGTGAGGGGTCTCAACAGTCTTTCCTTACACCATACAATTCCAGACCAAATCTATTCCACAGGTTTCCAAGCAGCCGAGACTCAACGTTCAGATGTATAAGACACCCGTCTCATCACCCACGTCAGAGATAATCAATAACAATGTACATGGAAATGAACATCAAACGGTTTTTTTTCATTCATGGATTTCTTTCCTTCTACTACTTCCTAAAGTACTCTCTTTCTCACATGCAGTGATGAATAAGACACAATGTCTCACATGCGGTGATGAAAAAGGCACAATCTCTTAGATTTGGCCACAAATGATACACAAAGTTTCGCATGCGTTGATGAATAAGAGAACATAAGGTGCACCTGCTGGATGCGTCTAACAATCGGCCGCAAAAATAGATAAATTCTCCATCTACCGAGCCACTAAGGAGCAAGCGAAGCCTTACAGACACTTGACAAATCCGAATGTATGGAGTCGTATGGAGGGAGGTGATATATGCGGTCAGTTACACGGGTGGGCTGCAAGAGGCGAAGGACACTGAGGACGAGCTACGTTGATGCAAACTGGCAGGATGGTCATGGCAGCAGCCAAGATGCTGTGTTGTACTGCAATCTCCTGGACTGACAGAGCTAAACCCTGCTCTCTCCTCAACCTTTCCCTCCCACGAGCAGGTCTTCTTACAATCCTTTCCCCTCGCTACAGACCCTCCCTCCTCCTCCTCTTAATTAATCTAATTCCCTCCACCATCTCCTGGCATTAAGTCCCTCCTCCTACACAGCTCCTGCGGGCACTGATCCACCCCTACCTGGACCCTCCACTATCCAAACCCCTGCACCGTGTGCTGCTCCTTCACACTCTTCCATCAGCGGTGGTGCACTTCAGCCCTGCTCCTCCCCTAACCACCACCCAAAGAACGTTATGTCAATGTTCACACCCTCCATCGTCTACCTCTTCCTTCCACCCTCTCCCAACCCTCATGCTAGCTCTCCTCTCACTTCCCCTCATATCTCAGTCTCAACTCTCTATCCCCAGTAAGTCTCACTCCTCGCCCTCCCTCTGTCTCTCCCTCATATTCTTCCCTTTCCTGCTCTTACTCCCCCTCTCACTCACACTCACTCTCGCTCTCCCCTGTCCTCTCGTTCTCGATCCCTTATCAGCCTCACGCTGCTCGCTCTCTCCCTCCACTCTCGCCCCAACTCTTGGTTCGGCCCGCCTCAACTTTACACCGAGTGACCAAACATAAATATATCTGCCAGGTTTTTAACGAGAGACCCGGGGTTTCCTCGAATTTTCGCGCGCCAGTAATGATGTGGTGTTTAATACTGCAGCTGAGGCAAGTGGGAAGGTAGGGGAGGATGGGAGAGGGGAGAGGAAAACTAGAATGGAAAGGGGAGAGCGACGGGAAAGGGTGGGTGGTGTGAGGCACGAGGAAGAGAGGGGGAAAAAAGGACAAAGGGGAGGATGGAAAGACAGAGAGAAAAAATGAGAGATCAACGAGAGGGTGTGGGAGGGTAAGGGAAGGGAAGGGAGAAGAAGGGAAAGAACGGAGGAGGCTGAAGGGAGCCAGGAGAGCAGGGGTGTTCGGTGGAGGGAAAGGTCTGGGAAAACTCATAAAGACACTTCACTTACACACTTGCTCTTGTCGGACTCCCAAGGTCATCAAACTGGGAAATACCTTAGTTTCCTGAATACGTTCTTCCTCTTCTTTATCACCATTCCATCTCATGAATGCTCTGTGGACCATGAGGGGGATTCAGTGTGGTCATGAGTGTACCACCGGAGGTCGGAGCCACTAGCCTGAGATGCTGCATGGTTAGGAACAACAGACAGCCTTCTATTTTATCTTTCTTTTTTCGACGTTTTCTTTTCTCATGGCAGAGACTGGTCGATGTGAGCCTAAACTAGTCGGGTGTTCCATGAAATACCAATGTCGTCTGCAGAGCAGTGCAGCTATCGGGAGGAAAACATCACTGGCTGGAGGAAATACTGTCAAGAAATACAATAAAACACGACAGCTAACCAGAGGCCACAGAACAACTTATGTGCCACGTAAAGTTCTAAGAATTGTTTTTTTTTCTAAGTGGCAAAAGAATCGAATTCAGTTTCTCAGATGCTTGAAAACAACGGCATGAAGTTTTATGGATAAAAGTGAAACTTTCTTCAAGTTATAAGTCATATAGTTCCAGGTTAACACATAAATGTTGCAAACAGAAAATCAAACAAACCTGCATGGTCTACTCTTAAATTTTCTCCAAGTCTTGAACCAACATAAGTTCCAGGATATATATGTCATTATAAATGACATAAAAATCAAACTATCTTTTATGCTGGGAAACAACAAAGTGGCATGGACAAAGCTGCATTTTCATTTACGAGTTACATTTAGTTCCCGGGAATATTTCATAATGACGTAAACATTAATACAGAGATACAGCCCTCTTACAATTCTACCTTTTTATGATGAAAAAACTAAGATTCCGTGGCCGAATGCTGAATTATCTTCACATAATAGGGTTGGTTAATTTCCAGGCTCAAACTTATTCTAAATATCCTCACTTGGCTCCCTTCTCTGTTCCTCTTTTGGAAAATTAAAAAACGAGAGGGGAGGATTTCCAGCCTCCCGCTCCCTCCCCTTTTAGTCTCCTACGACACGCAGGGAATACGTGGGAAGCATTCTTTCTCCCCTATCCCCAGGGATAAAATATATAAATGTATATATATATATATATATATATATATATATATATATATATATATATATATATATATATATATATATATATCCAAATTAGAGAGATGATTCTTACACTATTCCATTCTCTAGACGCTGGAAACCCAACTGCATGGAGTTCAATGAGTAACTGATTAACAACATTCAGATTTTGAAAAACGTTATCTTTAAAGTGCGACTCTCGACAATGTAATGGGGGATGCAAGAAAAGACACACAAACAGATGGACGGACATAGAACATGGAAAAAAAAAAGCGGTCCATTCATCGTGTGTCGCGCTACACAGACGAACCAATAATGCGGAGTTGGGGACAAGTTGTAGACAACGTCTAAGAAAAGAAACCTGATGTCTTTTACACAGTAACACGCAAGAGGATGATGTCCAACTTAAAGACAACATATAAGCAACCAGGTATGAACTTGACTAATAATATCTTCAATTACATGGGAGGTTCTCCGTGAGAAAGACAGTACTGTGAACAATCTTGGTCAGTAAAGAGGAGGATCTTGAGTTTCTGACAGGAACTGACAATGTCACACACACACACACACACACATAAATATAAATAAATAAATAAATAAATAAATAAATATATATATATAAATATATATATATATATATATATATATATATATATATATTATATTTTTTATTATTATACTTTGTCGCTGTCTCCCGCGTTTGCGAGGTAGCGCAAGGAAACAGACGAAAGAAATGACCCAACCCACCCCCATACACATGTATATACATTCGTCAACACACGCAAATATACATACCTACACAGCTTTCCATGGTTTACCCCAGACGCTTCACATGCCTTGATTCAATCCACTGACAGCACGTCAGCCCCGGTATACCACATCGCTCCAATTCACTCTATTCCTTGCCCTCCTTTCACCCTCCTGCATGTTCAGGCCCCGATCACACAAAATCTTTTTCACTCCATCTTTCCACCTCCAATTTGGTCTCCCTCTTCTCCTCGTTCCCTCCACCTCCGACACATATATCCTCTTGGTCAATCTTTCCTCACTCATTCTCTCCATGTGCCCAAACCACTTCAAAACACCCTCTTCTGCTCTCTCAACCACGCTCTTTTTATTTCCACACATCTCTCTTACCCTTACGTTACTCACTCGATCAAACCACCTCACACCACACATTGTCCTCAAACATCTCATTTCCAGCACATCCATCCTCCTGCGCACAACTCTATCCATAGCCCACGCCTCGCAACCATACAACATTGTTGGAACCACTATTCCTTCAAACATACCCATGGTTTAGATATATATATATATATATATATATATATATATATATATATATATATATATATATATATATCTAAAGCACTTGTGGAATCCTCATGTCCTTAAGTAACACATCTTTATATGCGTAATTTCTAACAAAGGTAGTTAACTAAAAGGGCACGTCTGGTGTCTCCTTATGTGGGTGTGGCAAGACGCAGCCGAGAGGTCGACAGTTCCCCTTTAGAGATAACTCTAACTTAACTCTCCATAAATGGGGAGGAGAGGGTGTCTTAGGGGAAGACGAAAATGGGGAGGGTCCTCGCATACACTCACCAAAACTTTCAGCAAGAGGTGGCAACTGGTCTCTCACTGCGCAGACCACATCTACATATTGGTCATTAAAATCACTGGCAGTCATAATAAGAGCCTTCATTTCCATATACTCTGTGAGTACAAATTATTTTCTTTCTAAGATTTCTTACTTTCCACGTAGATTGTGTATTCTGGATTACCTCCAGACACCTTCAGCTTCTTTTGGAAGGATCATGCATACAACCGTGTGTCCTGAAGACAGAAGTTGGCCCAGTACATACCTGGGAGTGTACACCACTGATGGCGGCCACTTAGCAGCAGCAAGGCAACACAGATGTTTCCCTTCTGCAATACATCTCACTATTATATCAGATATATAAACTTCATCAAAAGTGTTCGGCCTCTGTCTAATGTCTCATTTTACGGGAACAATCTTGGGTTATAACAGTTACAAAGTCATTGTACGTTTACAGGAGTGGAGGAGGTTGTCTATTAATATTCGAATGTGGAACACGCTGACAGTTCTTCGTTTTAATATTACTCGTATGTTTGAAACAACTTTTCTTTACCGCACAAATAAAAGAAAAACTGGGATGTAGTCTGATAAATTTCTATATATCATCCACCAAGTGGAAACCTGGCGGTGGTTGTAGACCCAACATGGCCTGTGTTGCAAGAAATGCTTTTAAGTTACACCTAGGAAAGATGGCGATGACAACAGGTCACACACATACAATCACTGCCTCTCATGATCACCAACTCTGATAAAATCAAAGTTCAAGTTTTCTAAGTCATGGCTATCACCTTGAGGTCGCACACCTCTTCCAGCAGGATCAGCAATTTCTTCGTACACTGGTTCATAATTCCTTGCACGGCAGGGTTTCGCCAAGATGAGGATATCCCTAGTCCTCAAAAAAGAAATGTTAGTACATTCAACAGTAAATTTTTAGTAACTACCACATCCGTTTTCTTTGATGAAGGATAGTAATTTGCAACGCCATCCCTCTCAGACCTCAGAAAACACAACAGATGTTTGGTGTCAATCCGTTCTCAAACTTCAACTGCATCTAACGCTGGCAATGTTCCGGGGCAAAAACGGACCAAAATGCCTCGGCAAACTGGAAACATTCGCTGCAAATATGGTGAGCTGAGTACGAGCACCATCTTATGGATGGTAACAGGCACGGTGGGGGGTGTATGGATCGTCGTCAGCTTGGGTCATTCGGTTAAGTCCAATGGACAGCACAATTGTGTGGGCGGGTTAAACGTTGGAAACTGATGTATGAGAGAGAGAGAGAGAGAGAGAGAGAGAGAGAGAGAGAGAGAGAGAGAGAGAGAGAGAGAGAGAGAGAGAGAGAATGTTTAGCTGTCAGGAAATATAGCTCACATAAATCCCAGATCATTTAGATGGGCGAGGGTCACTACAATTGTATGAAGCCGCGAATAGTTAGCCGAGAGGGAAATACTAATTATATTTCAATAAGTCTATCTTCACTCCTTCCCTCGCAGGGGTGTACGTCATGTATGTATGTGAGGGCGTCTAGTAGGGAGATCAAACATTTCCCCAGTGAGGAACTGACTTAACTTTTACGTCGTTAAGATATTCTTTGAATAAATTTGGCTAATGCTCATTAAACATAAGGCAACTTCCTAATACGAATAAAGGTGTTTCAACATATTTAATGACATTTAGCCTAACGTACAAGGCTTTGACGACTCATACACAGATTTGCCTGCAGAACTAAGAGATGGAGACTACCTCAACATACTAATAAAGTACTAACTGCAAACTACCTTCATTCACTCACCTAACCAGTTCACACCTCTAACTAGCAAGAACAATACTGACATCAAGTACGTTACTGGCTATGCTCATCATTTTCAGGCCAGATATCTACTCCAGCAATGTGATCGTCTCCTCTATGGCAACGTAGCCACCAGTCGTCCGTTATTTGTTCCTGATATCTGAAAATCTTCCTTTGTTTACAATATTTTCTGGCAATTACAAATCCCTTTTACATATGAAGGACGACGAATTGGTACGAGGAAGACTTATTCCTTAACATCTTATTCTACCGCATGTGAAGACTGGCTCTCAGCAACTACACACACTAAATACACCATAATTCTCATCTTGGAAGTTAAAGTCTGGATGACTTAATGCCCACTGGGATCAGCGTGCCCCCAAACCATGACCACAGTGTGGTGTTAGTGACTAGCCACGAGAGGCAAGTATCACTCCACCAGGAGGAGTAAGGATGGGGCTGTGTTGTGTGGCACACAGTATGATCACTATCCGGTTGATGTCTGCCCGCGTTTAGAGTGGACAGCGACACTATTCCTCCGTATGGCTGGATTTCTTGGTTGGTTGGCTGGGGTTTCCACCCTATCAACAGCCAGGGTCATTAAGGCCGTTAACCTCAAGCTGCTAGAGCGACCAAACGAAAAAATCTTTCAACACCTTCAGGAGTTACGGGCGACTATAACACCACATACATTCTCACTATACACGTGGCCCTTGTACGGACGAAGTGTCAAAAGCCATCATGCTTAATCTCCTAGAGAACAAGTTAATGGCTAGTTCTTGTGCAAATCGGCAGTCCTCCTCCTTCCTTCCCTGTTTTCATCATTACCCTAACGAGACAATCTTCCCCCCTCCCCTCACCCGTGCACTTCGCACCGCCCACGCTCCTATCTTCATTACCCGACGTCTGGGATAGATTGTTTCCCCGACCCCTTCAACATCCGACTCCATCATTCTGCGGACCCGGGAGGGGGGGGTGTCGGGGTCGCCTGGCCAGCCATCAACAACCGCCCTGTGTAAAAGGTCAGCCGAGGACAAACATTAAGCTGCCCTCCTGATTGGCGGAGAGCCGTTGACCCATCCGGGCATGGCCGTCTCCATTACCCAGATTGAACCTTTCATACCAGATGCAAACTGAAGTGAAGACGTACGAATATATTTTCAGACTCCGTAGGGCTATTGTCTATATCTGACGTTCCCTGGCGGTAATGTGATTGCTTGTGTCCTGCTTGCTACAGCCTCAGCCACGATGGCACTATGCACTGGTAAGCCCCCCCAAACCACACTTGTCACACTTATGACATGTCTTAACTCCTGGAGCTCGACGGCACGATCGTTAGGTCGTTCCACTGCGGTCAATGATCATACGGTCGTCTTCTAAGGGTTACAGTACGTCATGGGTCGGGTCAAAGACCAAGCCATCACACCTTAGGTTCATACCGTCGTGGAGTGTACCAGGAAATACGGTGAAACGTCAGGTTGTTATGTAGAAACTGGAAGGTTTTGTTACTATAATGAACTCATGAAAGTATAAATCACAATATCTAACAATAAAACGGCTCGGGGAAGTTCACTGCTCTCTCCATCCATGGTTTCTTCATCATATAAACCTTAAAATCTACCACAGCTCAGGTTCCAGTCACACATCAGGCACTGAAGCCTCTGCCGTCAACCATCTGTTGATCCCGTGTCGCATGGTTGCTATGGACCTCAGCTCGTCACCTTACTGGACGAGGACACAGCGGAGGACATAAGTCATGGACGAAAGCACTCCAGCACACAATCACAATCCTTCAGGAACTTCAGATTAAACACAAAATCGACTTACAACCTAATCCTATCTTAAAGTTAAGACAAAGAAGAACCATCAGTACGTCACCCTTTGTTCTCATATTCTTTCTATTCTTAATACAAGTTGTGGAGATCTTCCCTGACGACAGCGTCTGAGCCATCTCCCCTGTTTCGGCTCCCATTGAACTTCCATCTAAGTTTGAAAATGCATCGTTTCCCCTCTGTGAGGCATCTCGCTCGCAGCTCCCGCCATTTATACCCCGAGTCTTCCAGACACGCATTTTTGTAGTTACAGATGTTTGTGTCACTTCAATGACGCCCAACACTGACGCGAGTCAAGACTGTGGTTACAATAAAAGATAATAATCTGGGGCGCTTTTTCCCCCCTTGAAAAGAACGTACACAATTACATCCTTCACAGAGAGGCAGAATAACGGCGTCTTGATTCAAGAGGAGAGATGCCACTGAATATTATCATTTCCACCTGCGACGCTAAATTATAATTTACACTCCCCCTTCTGCGTGAATGTATATTGTAAATCATCAGAAGCGCATTACGGCCGAAATCTCTCGCACAAATTGGCTCTTTTATCACCAAACACAAGCATCAAAAGAATTCAAGGGGTGTTGGGGGAGGAGGGGGTTGTTACAGGACAAAGGAAAGGAAAAATAAGCGATTCCATTATAATGAAAAAGTATCTTTAATTATCTTCCATCAAAACTTCCCTAAATCAGAAGCAAATCAGATGATAAATAACTAAAACATCTAGACTCCCTGCTCACCTGTACATGACATATGAACTCCCTATTCGTCCCGAAATGACAGATGAACTCCACGTTCGTTCGTCTCTACATGACAGCTGAGCTCCCCGCTCATCACTACATGACAGCAGAACTCCCTCCCTCTTCGTCTGCACATGACTGCACAACTCCCTGTTCGTCCCTGCATGACAGCAGAACTCCCTCCGTGCTCGTCTGCACATGACTGCACAACTCCCTGTTCGTCCTAGCATTACAATAGAACTCCCTAACCAACTCTACATGACAGCTGAACTGCCTGTTGGTCTTGCATATATCCACACACCACAACACTTAAGACATATCGTCAACAGCTAGCAGACAGTGTACCTCCACACCAGAACCAGCTCACAGTGTGTGGCAAATGACCCAAATCACGGAGGACTCCACCAAAGCTACGTGTGGCAAATGACCCAAAAGACAGGGAACACCACTTAAGTCAGTCACTTACCTCAGGCCATAACATGAAGCTCCACATCCCTTACCTTGTAGAACACACCTAACTCCACGTAGCTCACCTTGAGGAACCCACGCAAACTATGTAGCTCAACTTGAACACACGTAACCACGTATCTTACCTTAAAGAACACACACAAGTCTACGTCACTCACCCTGAAGACAACACGCAACTTCTCGTCCCTTACCTTGAATACAAGTCGTAACTCCGCTTACCTTGAAGAACCCACGTAACTCCACGTCACTTACCTGGAACATAAAATGTCACCAATCAAACAAAGTCAATCATCCCACACGGTCAATAATTCACGTAATTAAATTTCTCCCCCGATACACCTCATCAAGAAACCAAATCTCAGTCATATGAAATGTCTGGCTACGCGACACAAGGCGTCCACATACCACCTTCAACATAGGTTTCTGTTCGTGGTAAAACATAGCCAAGTCACTTCTCAATATATCAATATTACTTCTCCATTTATCAATATTATCCAATGAAGAATAAAAAAAAAAAACCAATTTAGGACAAGTTGATGGGAATGCAACGCCATCAACAACTTACAAGAACTCAAGGCGATAATTGGTGATCAGACATGGAATCACATTAATCCCCCCCCAACCCTTCCCTCCCTCTCTACCATCCATGCGGGCGACTCCTGCAAAATGTTGCAATCACCGAGACAGCCTCAGGTGGTTGCTACAGCTGCAGTCACCTCCAAGATAATCTCAGGTGAATGATGCTTCAAATGAACGTCACTGCTTGCAATCACCAGGGCAATTCTACGCCGACGTTACTACTGCAATCACCGGGACAGCTTCAGACAGACGGCACTGCTGCAATAACCGCGCAGCTTAACACAAACCTTACAGATGCAATCACCATGACATCTGCAGACGGAAGTTATTGCTGCAATCATCAGGACAGCTTCAAACGGTCAATACTGCAACAATCACCAGGACAGCTTCAACTGGGGGAATACGACTGCAATCACCGGGGGAGGCTTCAAACTGTCAATACTGCTGTAATGACCGCGACAACTTCGAACGGCCAGTATGGCTACAATCACCAGGGCAGCTTTAATCGTCCAACTACCCGTAGGAGTGGAACCTATATATATATATATATATATATATATACATACATAAATCACAGCATCGTCACCAACCACGGAGACGCTCGCCTGCACATACAAAGGGAAAAGGACAACACGATAATCTGGTACGAGAGAAACATGACGCCAGAGGCAAGACATACGTCCTTCTATATCTGTCAACCTTGAGGTAAAGCACGATAATAATACTTCCCTCCGTACAATAGATTGTAAGGGCTTCAGCGAACCCGGTCGGGGCTACACTGGTAACACCACAAGAACACATATACCTAGGAACTATTACAGGTTAGAAGTACACTTAAACTACAATATAGAAGAAAAAGAACAGCGAGACAGTATACGAAGAGACAGGATGAGACAGATGCAAAAGCTAAATCGAACCCAAGACGGGGGAGAAAGACAAACAGAATACGGATTTAGTATGTAATACGGTCTTCATCTCACAGCCAAGGAGATCAGAGCCATCTACGCTGCTGCAGCACCATCTCCATGGTAAAGCAAGCCACATGTATATATATGTACGACCTAATTCCTCGTCTCGTCAAGTCACAAAGGAACAGAGCTCAGTCCACGGGTAGTGACAGCTATAGAGAGATTGGGTTCTCTTCAAGTACCAGATAAACAGAACTTATCAACTAACAGATGAAAGGTACTTCGTTCTCTTAGAGTAACATAGGCAGAGTACTTCGTCCTCTTCAAGTAACACGTTTACAGTACCTACTTCTCTTTAAGTAACGCATGTACGGTATCTAGTTCTCTATAAGTAACACATGTACAGTACTAAGTTCTCGTCAACTAACAGATGACCAGTACTTCAGGTTTCTTCCTCAGGCTGGTGAAGCATGTTTGAGCATGTGCACAAGGCAATGGGTATGTAAAGAAAAATGAAATAATAGCAGAGACCATCTGCAAGAATGACACAAGGAATATCACCAGGAACTTACACCACTGAAAGAAAACACAATTATCATCATTATCACCGTCTTGATGATGATGATGATGACCCAAGCGGCACCAAGCATCTATATCTGATGGTGGAACAGTGAAATCTCTGCTGCCATGAGGTGCATGCTACGTCTGTTATGCTTCAAAACAATTCCTACTGGCAAAGTGTAAACGATAGGTGTATAAATAAAAAATAAATAATAAAACCCAGCGTGCATATCCAACACAGTGGGACCTGACCGTCAACTCCTGCTATGTTGAGTACATACAACCCATCTCCTCTCCGCTGGGCAGCCTGTGTCCCTCCGTCTTCTTCCTTCCATCTCCACAACACACCTTTTATCTACTGTCTTGTGGACAAAATACTATCTCACAACGGCTGTTTCTCACGTTTTCTATACGTCCCTCGTTCACCTGCTTCATTTCCTGTACTTCACCCATATCATTTTTAATTACATTCCAAACTGTTTCCCCCTATCGCTCCTCTATATTTCCTTCTTCAACTTTCACACTAACATATTTTCTCCCTTACTTCATTTCCCCTCCTTCTCTCTACCCTGAATTCACCTCCTAAACCTTCATTTCGTCTCCTTGCAAATCCACCCATCCTGATCAACTCTCCTCCTGCTGCTGCTCCTTTCATTCCCCCTCTACCACACCCATATTGGTCCTGGTAACAGAGGTGGTGGCAAGAGGCGAGCAGAGATGGCACAAGTGTGCGACGAGACACTCCACTGAGCCAAACTGGAGGAGTTTTAACACAATCATTCGAAAAACAAACAAAACAAGTATCTCATCCCAACCCACAGCACAAGGTAAACGAACTGATCACGAAATGGGTTCACACATTTACCTACAACATGCTGGCACCTGAGACTAGGGAGGTTTCTGTACAACTAAGCCAAAGAAAGAGATCTTACACTATTCATGTTAAATATACCACACGATGAATGTGATGTGCCATCTACTGCTCCTGGGGAGGATGGTATCACTTATGACATCATTAGACTTCTAAGACGTGTACTTTGCCACCCATAGTATACTAAAGCTGTATGAGTTTGTATACCATAAGGGTCAGGTGATGTGTGCTGTCCAACTCACGCTATTTTCACACAAATGCTCTCCAGTGGCCATACACTCGACATCCCAGGGAACACAACAATTAAATGATATGTACTGAAATACATCTAACCTCGGACGAAGAAGAAAACAAACAATGAGAGGAAGAAATAAGATCGATATGAATTGAGACAACGGGAGAAAATACTGGGGCAGAGGAAGATATATATATATATATATATATATATATATATATATATATATATATATATATACGGACCTTTAGACTATCGTACATATATAAGACAAAATCAACGAACATTCACTTATCAGATGATAAGTCCGCAAACGAAGTAAAACGATTTCGATCACACAATGGCAGATGGAAATATAAAGTACCTCTCAAAAACCCAGGTTCATACTCGATGAAAATATAAAGTAGATTACACTGTTCAGTAACAACTGATGGAGGTGCACCTCGCTCCACACGACCAAAGACCACACCACACCAACACACTCACTACCACATACACACACACACATATATACATACATATACTCCATATATATATATATATATATATATATATATATATATATATATATATATATATATACACACACACTCCATACGTGATCGCCGTTTCCCGCGTTAGTGAGGTAGAACCAGGAACAAACGAAGAAAGGCTAAATCCGCTCACAACCAATCTCAACAGTTTTATATATATATATATATATATATATATATATATATACATGCCACACACCATACTGATATACTCAAAAAGTCTTCATTAAGGGCACACTCATTAAAACGTATCATTTCTGAATATACACATAGAAGTCCCTGATAAAAACATAAGCCGATGTAATATTTACAGAAGGAGAGAGAGAGAGAGAGAGAGAGAGAGAGAGAGAGAGAGAGAGAGAGAGAGAGAGAGAGAGAGAGAGAGAGAGAGAGAGAGAGAGAGAGAGAACCAACAGTATGGCGCAGGGAAACTAAGTTACGTTCTAATCAAAAGGCAGATTAGAAGAAGCGATAAGTCGGGTTGCGTTAGACTCATCTGTGTGAGGGATTTGGGCAGACTTGGAACCGACTGATGTGGCATCATTACTCCATACACCAGCAAATAAACCCTAGGTTTAATCGGTGATAAAATCTTAAGCAACAGACCAGTAATCCCACACTTTTGGAGGTAGACGTACTTATATGTGCACTGCGAGACTTTTTCGATATATTTGGTGCTGCGGTGAGGACTTGTCTATAGTGTTGTGATGGAACTGATGGAACCCTCAGAGGTGTTGCGAAAACTGTGAGGATTTTTAGAAAAGAGAAATCGGGGGAAATTTCTTGTTTTCAGGCGCATACTTAAAAGATTCGCCTGACCCCACTGGGAAGTCAGTGTCTAGAGGGGTAATGGCGACGAAAGTAGAATGGAATTCGAATGAGACACGACGGAGCAGATGTGAAAGAGGTTGGGAAATGTAGTGTTACCCAATGAGGAAAGGAGACTTCTGACGAGAGCGAGGTATGAGCGTCGAAGACGGGACAGAACCCTGGGGAACACCGCTGCTGATAGGGACGGAGGGAGAGGTTGACACGTCAGACACTGAGAGAAACAGACCAACCACAGTGGGGAGCCGGACATGAAAGGTCAGAGTATGTACGGGATGAGAGGTAAGGGGAAAGCCGTGCCGTGATTTATGGAAAGCGCATCTAACATCACACCATTAGGGCACTTGTCATTCCCTCCTCCCTCCTTGCTACGTCTCTATCACATACTGCCTTCATCACATTCTCTCCCTGCTACGTCTCAATCACATAATGCCTTCATCACATTCCCTCCCTATACGTGTCACTCTCACTTACGGTCTCCATCACATTCCCTCCTTATAGTGTCACTCTCACCTACTGCCTCTTATCATCAAACTCCCTCCCTACCAGGTCACTCTCACATGCTGCCTCGTTCATCACACACCCTCCCTACACTATCACCCTTCTCCCCCCAACACAACAAGGTCACTGAAAACTTCAAGAAAACTTTAACTCAATGTACGCATGTAGGACAGAAGTTAAAAAAAATTTATTTCCAGAAGAAACAAGCCTCCGACAAGGCTCAGAAAAAGATATAAAAATACGAGAACAAAACTATCATTATGAAAGAATCAGACGAGAAAGAAAAAATAGTCATAATCAAACCTTCCTTTTATCATCGATCAGTTAAGAATGCCAAAATTCAGAGCCAGTCCAATATCAACAGTCTAAAAGATTTTAATGAATACGAAATATCACTTGTACATGTGTATCAGTTCACTGGAACACCAACGTGATCATGAGTGCCAACTGACTAACATCTTACAACGGATTGTGGAGATGGCAACACTGTCACGAGAAACCTTATGCCAAGCAGGAAGTGTGTGTGTGTGTGTGTGTGTGTGTGTGTGTTGTGTGTGTGTGTGTGTGTGTGTGTGTGTGTGTGTGTGTGTGTGTGCGTGCAATTACCTATTTGTATTGTAAGGGGGAAGGAGTTTTACACTCGTGGGACCCCACCTCTTGTGTGTTTACCTGTGCGAGCATTAAGGGTAGTGAGTTCTACACTTGTGGAGTCTCATATTTTACACTACACGATCATACAGTTTCTTATAAACATTTTCCCATTCTGTGCATTCACGCTTCAGTAGGGAAGCATTCATTCACGTATTTTTCTAATACATTTCTTGATTAGTTTCTGGTGTGTGTGTGTGTGTGTGTGTGTGTGTGTGTGTGTGTGTGTGTGTGGGTGGGTGGGTTGGTGTGGTGTGTGTAATGACCTATTTTAACTAATCATTGCTACAGTATGGGAGGGAACATCACCAACGTGAGGTCCCATCCCTCGAACTTCCTCTGCTACCATACAACTTTTTCTGACGTATGCACGCTGTCCACATTCAAAATATCCTCATAAGGTTAATTCCGTCTATCCACAACTCTCAGACTATAAGAAAACTTCTTTACATAGTTTTCTAACAAGTTTCGTACTTAATTTCACGTTATGTCATCTGGTTGTTCTGTCTTTACGTCTTTTGAAGAGCTGGTCACTTCTGACATCATCTAACTGGATTAGAAACTTAAGAGGTTGTGATCGAATCACCCCTTACTCTTCTCATCTTCACGGCGAAGAACTTAAGTGTGAGCGCGTGTGCACCTTTTGGCACCTCTGTCTGGTTAGTGTAGTAAGCAATTAAAATCTGCTTCCTATTAGTTATCCAGGAGACCAGTCAAGTCAGGAGCCATTTACCCACGCACAAATACACCACAAACTTTTCAATGCGCACACCGAGAGGCTCCCTCAACTAAATACTCCCTCGCCCAGCCAAACACTCCCTTAACCCAAACACTCCCTCATCCAAATACTCCTTACTCACACATCCACACCTAAACACACCCTCATGCATAAGCTTCCTCGCCCAAACCCTTCCTCACTCAGACACTCACTGTGAGGATCTCGCACCTGGTTTTTCCTTTCCTCCCCCTTCTTTCTCCATACTTAAACGCACAGCAATACCTCATATCCCATACACCCACATCATCTCTAACCACCACCTTTTACTCTCTCTTTTTCTTTCTCCTCAACCACCTATATCCCATACACCCACATCATCTATAACCACCATCTTTTACTCTCTCTTTTTCTTTCTCCTAAACCACCTCCTTACTCCATTCACCACCTCATTATAGCATTTTTCTTTATAACTTTTTTCACAACACCTTACTCCACATCCCAGTAAATCCCTCTCTAACTCCGGCTAATTAGCCGGTAACAACCAGTACCACACTTTTGTTCGTATTCAATGCTTCTCTCTCTCTCTCTCTCTCTCTCTCTCTCTCTCTCTCTCTCTCTCTCTCTCTCTCTCTCTCTCTCTCACACCTCCAGATTACCATACTGTCGGCCTGCCATTTACCTAGCAGCAGTGTGCTGTCTACTAAACACAGACTCATCATCCACTTCCCCTCATCCTTCCCTAAACTTCCTCCTGTGCTATTCTTACCACACACGACCTCTCTTACAGTTGCATTAACCACAACATACTAACTACCTGCATGGACACATAACACGCCTATCCAATCAAAGCCTCACTCCTGACCCCACACACTCATGCATCATTCGTCTAAACACATGATCATATTTTTCTGCATATGTTTCACTATTTTCTTTACTAAGTCCATATATCATTTACACCTTTTTTTTTCTAACATCTCCCCATCATTCTAATGACTGACTTCTACATACATCCTTCCTGCTTATCCCTAAATATAACATCGCTTTAATCCTATCAAGAACCATTCCAACACGCAACTGAACCCTCTACGTTTAACAAATTAATCTCCCTCAGCATCGGGAATTTTTTCTTCACGAACACCATCCCTGCATCCATCCATTCACTCATACATTACCCTCAGTTTAAGCACCGGCAAATATGCCCTTAAAAGCAATATATGCCACAGCATCCTACTTCCTCAACATCTCTTCAGCTACTCTGTCATTGAGGATAACTTCCCACGTGTTACCCTGATCATTACTACTTCCAAGCATGATTCGGTTGAACATTAGCCCTGACCTCGTAATGTACCTCTCTGAACCCACTGTGGATATTCTTGCCATATACGTTACAAAAACCTCAACCTACACTTCCAATGAATGAAATCCCACCCGTCACATGTCACTTTCTTCCTCACTTCGCTAACCATTCCTCAACTTTAAACACTCCTTCTATACTTCCCTTTAAATAAATTAAAAAAACAAAAAACATGTGCGCAACTTTCTTCCCTATCTATTATCTCTTTTTTCTACAGATTCTTTCAACCGCTTATTTTCCCATTTTCACTAGCATCCATCTCTTCATCTTTACCCCACAGCTATACCGCACCATCGGCTGATACACCCATCTCGATCCAATGTGACCACCTTTTCAGTGTCCTCATTCCACCATGCTGTACCTCCTCTCTGCCCACAGTACTGCTGTCAGAAGCAAGATGACATCTTACTATAATAACATTCCTGATATCTCCGGTCAAAGCTCTACGGCTAATATAGAAACTACTGAGCTTCGTTAGAAGACGTCTGGACAAGAAATTCACACATCTGTATCATCGAAAGGTCTCTCTCCTTATAGACTCAAGAAAAAAATACGAAGCGAAAGGCTAAACACCTTCCAAAGTGATTCAACATGAGAGAACATTTCTCACTATCTTATATATATATATATATATATATATATATATATATATATATATATATATATATATATATATATATATATATATATTATCCCTGGGGATAGGGGAGAAAGAATGCTTCCCACGTATTCCCTGCGTGTCGTAGAAGGCGACTAAAAGGGAAGGGAGCGGGGCGCTGGAAATCCTCCCCCTCTCGGTTTTTTTTTTTTTATTTTCCAAAAGAAGGAAGAGAGAAGGGGGCCAGGTGAGCATATTCCCCCAAAGGTCCAGTCCTCTGTTCTTAACGCTACCTCGCTAACGCGGGGCAATGGCGAATAGTATGAAAGAAAAGATATATATATATATATATATATATATATATATATATATATATATATATATATATATATATATATATATATATATATATCCCTGGGGATAGGGGATTAAGAATACTTCCCACGTATTCCCTGCGTGTCGTAGAAGGCGACTAAAAGGGGAGGGAGCGGGGGGCTGGAAATCCTCCCCTCTCGGATTTTTTTTTTTTCCAAAAGAAGGAACAGAGAATTGGGCCAGGTGAGGGTATTCCCTCAAAGGCCCAGTCCTCTCTTCTTAACGCTACCTCGCTAATGCGGGAAATGGCGAATAGTTTGAAAGAAAAAAAAAGAAGATATATATATATATATATATATATATATATATATATATATATATATATAAAGCGCTTGTGGTGTTTGATGACTTGCCAAATGAAGATAAAATAGATCAATTTGGACAATAGTGCAAACATCGAGCCTGCTTCGATAAGTCCCACTGTGTGTGTAAATGGCGGAAAATAAACATTATTCTGAATATAACTCGTCAAATAGAGTGTCCGCTGTCATGCGTGACAATGATGACCGCGCTGACTGCCACAGGTCATGAGTGACAGTGAGTCTCCGCGTTGCCTCAACTGGCGGAGGCCTACCGAACACTGAGCACGACCGTCCAGACCATTGGGCACGACCGTGCGACCGCTGGGCACGACGAAGGTACGACCGTGGAATAGGACGTAGCGAACCCTTGGATGTGACAGCTCGACCTACAACCTGACCTACAGTGCGGGGACGAGTTGGGGTTATCGCCATGAGCAAGGTCGTGGTGCTCAAGGCCGCCGTGTTCAAGAGTCGTACAGTCATATTCACGAACTTAGTTACAACTAACTACTTTCCTCCGTTGTCAACCACAGTTTAATGTCACGAATAAAATCAGATATTTCCATACAGCAAGATGCACTACACATATACCTCACATAGTCATTGACAAAGTTTTGAATATAACGAACAAAAGTATACTTTATGACATTACGACACTGGCCAAACATCATCAAGTATGAGGATACATTGATACCAATCCTAACAATCCCATAAATAAAGGACTTATAAATTAAGTTCCACCCACATCCTTCAAGTCCAGCGTTCTTCGAGGCAATCATATCTTACGAGCGTTATCTGATGCACTCCTATCTTATTACCAAGCATTCTTTGAGGTACCCATATCTTATCAGTAAGGGCTATCTGAAGCACTCATATCTTACAAGCAAAAGTGTTTTCTTGATGTAATCATATCGAACTTGCAAGTGTTCTTTACGATGTTACGATTGTTGCCACAACACACGTTATTCCCCAGACCTTCACAAAAACATTACACTTCACGGTCATTCCTGATGTCCGACAGGGTCAGCCCAGAACCAAGCTGCCCGGATGAGCTCATCCACAACACTGGGAACAAAGCAGTTCAGTGTAACCTCACGGCTGAGGAAGAGGCAAGCCTTAGTTCGAGTCAAGGAAGGACGTTCACAACAGGAAGTTGCTGTGATCCCTCCTGACACTATGAACCCAACATACTGATGACCTGCAGATGCCATAACCATCGACCAGTACTGATGCCGAGAGTATGGATCGCCTTCACAGTATGAACCCAATACAGTGATGACCTGCAAAGACCACAGTCACCCAGCAACACTGTTGCAATGTGTATCACTTTACAGATCAACACTAATATCGTGTGGATTACCTTCATGGATCAATATTGATAAAATGTATGGTTCAACTTTAAAGATCAATACAGATACCATGTAGGGTTCACCTTATAGATCAATAGTGATGCACTGTATATGAATCATCTTTTCGGATCAACTATACACTGTGTATGGATCACGTTTAAGGATCAATACAAGAACACCTTATAGTTCGATTTTAAGGGTCAATATCGATACAGGGTAAATGGATCAGCTTTATAGATCACTGATGTAACAGTGTGTATGGATCACTAAGAAATCAATACCGATTTAGAGCACCAACGGAACACCTTATAAGGATCAACAGTGATACAGAGCTACGGATCACCATTAAAAATCAATACTGATGCAGTGCATGGATCAACTTCAGAGATCGCTCGTCTCTGCGGTAAGTTATGATGTCCCTTTAGAATATGCTCTCCAACTTCAAATCGAAGTCCTGCCTACATTATCACATCATACTGTCGACATTGTGTTAACTTCTGTGAATACCAAATCATCGTTACATGTAACTTGTTGAACATCGCAAAATCTCTACTAAAACAATTGTCTGTTTACCCTAAACAGTTCTGAAGAAAGCCAGCAGCTTACCCTACGCATTATATCTGATAGTAATCCTATATAATCCAAAACCATCAATTGGTTACCATAAACAACCTGAGACAATCAGCTGGCCATCCTACAACAGCAATGTTAGTTGTACTTAATAACTATGATCATCAGCTGCCTATTCTAAAGAAGTTGTGCCCCCATATACATTTACACACACACACACACACACACACACACACATATATATATATATATATATATATATATATATATATATATATATATATATATATATTTTTTATACTTTGTCGCTGTCTCCCGCGTTTGCGAGGTAGCGCAAGGAAACAGACGAAAGAAATGGCCCAACCCCCCCCATACACATGTATATACATACGTCCACACACGCAAATATACATACCTACACAGCTTTCCATGGTTTACCCCAGACGCTTCACATGCCTTGATTCAATCCACTGACAGCATATATATATATATATATTCCCTGAAAATTTTCTCAAGTTCATATTCTGTAATACTAACTAATCTTGCATAGCGTTTAACAATAGCTCATTTCCAAAAAACTTTGAGGATGATACAAAATTCTAAATTCTCTGAACCATAGATTTCACTTCCGCAATGCAAATCCCCTCCATCGTCAGTCCCCACACCCAAAGTTGCCAGCATGAGTTGGTTGCACACAAGGACTTTGCAGGACCATCGCGTTCCCTCGGTTTTTATCACCTCTGTGTATTTTTTCCGACTACGGACACCATCTCGTACGCCTCTTGAACTGTCAACGCAATTTCCTGCGCCTGAAATTGTCAATATCCTCCCCGTTTTACCTTTATCCGAAACAGCCAACCATCAGCAGCTTATCTGCTAAAATCTGCAACATCACCTCCTTATCTTCCGGAACCTGTCAACACCCACGTCGTATATTATCTTTTTTCCTCTCTCTCTCTCTCTCTCTCTCTCTCTCTCTCTCTCTCTCTCTCTCTCTCTCTCTCTCTCTCTCTCTCAGAATCGATGAAGAGCATTCATTTATGTGCTTAAGAGCTGCAACCGGTTAATAAAGTGTTAGAGCGAGCCGGTTAGGACGGGAGGGACTGGAGCGGCGTTAGGCTATACAAACACGCAGGCCTGCCTCACGAGACCCCCAAGTGTACAATGGGTGAAAAATGCATGATGTGCAGCTGTGCCGCCTCCCCCGGGCAGGACCTGGCGCAGGTTGGCCGAGAGCGGCGAAAACGGCAGAGTAATGACAGCTTATCACTTGAGATTTGGGGGAATATTAAAAATCACAGCTAATTATCCTAGAGTGTTGACATGGACAACAGATACTGACTGCCAGGGTTGCAAAGGTCCGCAGACAAGCACTGCTTGTCGCCATAACCACAAGTTAGGTGATCATGAATACGTAATGTTAAACCTTCCCGGGGTCAACAATACAAAGAGCATACACAGCTCCACATCAAGACCATGCAATAAATGAATAACGAAGTTCTTTTTTTTTTAGGGGGGGGGGTGGGGGGCCCACCGATCAATATATACTGAAATACTTTTTAATCATGCATGGAAAATATTCTGGTAACTGGGCAACGCTGAGAGCATTGTCTGGTTGATTGAAGCAAGCACTGACGTGAACACACAACCATTCATTTGGGATTATTTACACTGTGGCCCGGGCTTAATTTGTGAGTAGTGAGTGTATGTCAATTTGGTGTCAATATCTGTTGAAGCGTTTCAATTCAACCATGGATATCAGGATGTGTACAAGTGAGAGACACGCAGAGATGACCACGGCGCCGTTATTAGCGTCTGCGCTTCCGAAAAACATGCCTTCTTATACGCCCCGCCCCAGCCGCCACCAGCCACTGGGCGCCGGCCACGGGATGACACATGAGCCAATCACAGCAAGCTCCCGCCAATGTGGGAGGAGCGACAGAAAATGGTTCAGCCCATGGTGCTTTCTCTTATTTTTTTTTTTTTCCTTTCCTTCTTTTCCTTTTCTACATTGTCCAATGCACTCCCGTCTAACCAAACACAGAGGATGATGAAGGAGGCTTACACCGGTATGGCCAGGAGTGAGAGTACCTTCCCCTGTACTGTTCTATATTTCCAGACGAACACTACTTGCTAACAACAATCTCGCCGTCGCAATCAATACGATCACTTCGGTCTACTTTTCGGAGGGCGTTATGGTACAGTAACACAAATCCTGAACGCTGAGGGTGAGGGAGAGCGAGGTCCATTTGGGCAACAAGAGCGGAGTAAGAGGTAACTGGAGCCGAGCATGATGTAACACTGGTGAATGGGAGGCAGCTGGAGAGGCTGAGGCGAGGATGGCCAAGGGTCTACCAGCAGCCAGCAGCGGGTCGGAGCGTTTTCACAGGGACCCCCCTCCCCCCGATCCCCCACCACGGCCACTATCGCTCCGGCTGCTTCCCATCCTCCGAAGGCTTTTAGGCGAGGCTGATGAAGAGATCCACAAAATGGTCTGGAGGAGGGCCAAATGAAGGAAACACCGACGCACGGACCCGGCTACACTTTTGAGAAGGGAGCGACACCACGGCGCCAGGCGGCACTTCAATCTTAACAGGCCGGTGGAACGCCCTCTGATGCACGCAACCTGCAGCTTCATGGCAAGACACAAAAGGATACAGACACAAGCATGCATTATATGTGTATATATATATATATATATATATATATATATATATATAGAGAGAGAGAGAGAGAGAGAGAGAGAGAGAGAGAGAGAGAGAGAGAGAGAGAGAGAGAGAATAATCACATAGAGACTGACAACCATATAGAGATGGACACAGGGCACAGATCAAGAGCTCATAACCTGTGGTCCATAGCCGTGGTCCACAGAAGAACAAATGCAAATATATAAATTTTACCACGAGCACTGTTCTCTAGTGAGGGTCAGTGTGTCGCGTTTGTTCGTAATTGTGATTTCAGACCCGATACAATATCAGATATATGCTGAAGGTCGTCCACACACACGAAGGGTGTCTCAAACGGGTCCACATACATAAAACTATTAAGAACCCTTGGAACAGACAGATAGAGAGATACGACAGATATAGATAGACATATTCCCTTTACAAAATTCCAATGAAATCTATATCAAAATATTACCGTTGTGTAGGTATTATCTTTTTAATTACTGCAGGTGAGAATTATCTACAATAATTTTCATTTATAGACCATTTTCACACAGCAAGTTTCACAAATATTCATGATCCTGTACGACTAACAGGAGTATTAAGTCATATGACGTGTGTGTGTGTGTGTGTGTGTGTGTGTGTGTGTGTTCTGTGCATGTCAAGGTTGTAAATGTGCATGGCGGCAGTGAGCGTGAGGTAGTGAAGGCTGTGACTGGAAGTGAAGCAAATGTTCAACTCCTGGGGCTACCAGTAGTGCGGGGAAAGAGGACTCAGGAGATGAAAGAAATATCGTGGCTGTTATAATGGTTGTGGTTCAACATGTAGAAACTACTGCGGAGAGGGAAACTGGCAGTGTTGTGTGGCGTGGCGAGAGTGTGGTTGAGGCTGAAGTGAAGGTCAAGACAGCGCTCGTGGGCGTGCTAGTGGTGTTGACAGGTTTTGCCAAAACTAATTTTAAATGTCTAATGATGTAGACAATCTGCATATGACTGTGTGTCACCCCGGGTTTTGAAAGAAGTAACTTTTCGCGGTAGACTTTCCACGGTTAAAATAATTCATTGACTAAGTACCACAGGTGAAGATAACCGGAGACTGGAAGCAAGCAAAATCAATCCAGCATTGAATAAAGATGACACACCCATGAAAAAAGATGCACCGTATTACCCTACTGGCATCGCCATGGTTTTCAAGGAAAAGGATAAAGTTAAACAGGTCTCAGTCACGGACATATGTCCACATCAAGGCCGGGCCTTAACTGAAATACAGAGAAGTTATCGATAGCGAAAAGAAAAGAGTAAAAGTATTTACGAAATTTGGAGGAAGTTCAAAACCTGTCTTTTGAAAAGTGGCAGGTTTTAAGCATCTCCTCAGTTTACCGCATTTACTATATAAAACATACAGCATTTGGGGGAAAGAAATAACATCTGACGTCATCTATTTACAATTCTACATAACCTCAGATAAAACCGTGATCAACACGTGGTATACCACAAGGTTCAGTCTTTGGACCACCTCATCTTATGACGTACGTAACTGATCCATAACGAGATGCCCGTCGACCGTAGTTACAAATTTGCTGATGGCAAAAACTTAGGAAAATATCCAACTGTGTTTATGAACGTCTCCAAAATGACGCAGACATGATTATTCCGGTCCGTTAACTAACAAATGAATTATAACGTCGACAAACGAATGTAACTGCATAAAAAATACCAAAGGAAGCTTCGGAAAACGCGTTTAAACGGCCGTAAAGCAATGTATCCTGGGGGCTTATGACCAACATCCATTTCAAATCTACTAAGCATGGCATGTGGGCAGCTGACAAAGTGTTAAGACTCACTACCACAAACTTTCATCTCAAAACATCAGACACAGTACTGATGTTTCGTTCGTAAGACCACATCTTGAGTACAGGGTAAAGTGTTGCTCTCCACACCATCAAACTGATATAAAAAAAAAAAAAACTCTATAATGGGGCAAGAAGACTGATACTACGAAATGAAGCATACGTGGGATAAACAAGATAATACGACTTAAAACTCCTCTCTCTCCACAGAGGAGGCGGCTCACTAGTGACCTTACAATGTAAGATTCAAAATACACACACAAAAAAATTGTGATTCCATCGATGATACAGATGAAGGGATCCTGAATGTGAAATGAGCCGAAGCTTCAGAGGAAAGTGGCTTCGAACTTAATATGCAGGTCAGTACTTCTTTAAACACCGGATCACCGTCACCTGACACACGCAACGTGATTAACATGACAGCAGATGAGCCAGTCAGCATCAGGTACGACAGTTACTGAGAAAACAATGAAATATACGTTTCGATCTCTTTAGCGAGTGACGCCATTCCGATCCCAAAGGTGTTCCGTCTACCTGCCTCCTCTACGTATGGAAGGTGACACGTGATGGGAAGATGCAGGGTCGACGTGCCCTGTGGGATAGTGTGGTCACCGCTGGGACCACCAGTGACTGCCCCGGCCAACCACACCACAACCACAATCAACACACCGGGAGATGGAGAAGGAGAGAGAGAGAGAGAGAGAGAGAGAGAGAGAGAGAGAGAGAGAGAGAGAGAGAGAGAGAGAGAGAGAGAGAGAGAGAGAGAGAGAGCAGGCAACGTACGTGCGTGTGTGTGTGTGTGTGTGTGTGTGTGTGTGTGTGAGAGAAGAGAGAGAGAGAGAGAGAGAGAGAGAGAGAGAGAGAGAGAGAGAGAGAGAGAGAGAGAGAGAGAGAGAGAGAGAGAGAGAGAGAGAGATGGTTTCTGTGCGTACGGAAATTACCGTCAGCGATTACATGTAATTTTCACAAACATTTTTGCCAAGACGAGGTCCTCGTGTGTGTGTAATGAAGTACAGTGGGTTGTACTGTGGTAACTGTGGTGTGGTCGCCTTGCTTCAGCAGGGCTGTACTGTGGTAGCTGTGGTGTGGTCCTTCTGCTTCTACAGGGCTGTACTGTGGTAGATGTGGTGTGGTGGTTATGGCATGATAGTTTTGCTCCTACTGGAATGTAATTGTGGTTCGTTGCAATGTGTTAGTCTTGATGCCACAGAGCAATACATTACAGCATGGTAAGAGTGGTGTTTCTGCTACAGTGTGCTGTAGTTTCTTCGTTTGCTCTTATGTATTTTTCTAAATCTGGAGACTGTGGCGTGCGAGGTGACAAACTGGCACTTATACCATTGGTCCAACTACGGTAACTATGGTGTACTAGCTGTCCACTCGTCGAAGTGGTAGTTAGAATTAACGCTATGGTGTTAGTCATCATGGCTGTGGTAGTGATGGTGGTGGTGGTTTGAAGGTCAGAGCAATGGTGTGGCCACTGTGATTCAGTCGTCTGTGGTAGTCTAACGCTAGTGGCACACACACACACACACACACACACACACACACACACACACACACACACACAGGAAAGTCCCTTGAAAAACCACTTCGTTACCTTATCTTCTCCCATGTCAAATGAGGAACTACTCGGCCACTTCAAATCACATTCACAAAACCAGCTCCAGTCACATCTTAAGAGCCACTCCAACTTTCAGGTCACACTGCTAAAATTTCATCTGTGATACCCCGGGTCAAATTCTAAAAACTACTTGTATCCACGTCACACTGAAATAATGCCTTAACTCCAGGTCACATTAAAAATCCTTCCAAGTCCAGGTCACATTAAAACCCCTTAGTAAGTCCAGGTCACATAAGAAAAATAACTTTAGGTCACATGAAAAATCACCTCAACTCCCGTGTGTAATTCCAGGTCACATTAAAACCCGTAACTCCGGGTCTCCTAACAAAAATATAAAAAAATTGGCTGCTAGTAAAGTACGCACTGGATGTAGCGAAGTGGTCGTGTATTATGGCCGTGATTTCGTACATTTTTCTCGGGGGAGGTGGAGTGGCGCGCGGGCAAGTAGCAGATGGTGGGGAAATTCCTGAGCGAGGAGGCAGGAGACAAACAACCTTCCAGGCCATGATGAGAGGAGGCACGGTGGTGACGGTGGTGGTGACGGTGGTGGTGGTGACGGTGGTGGTGACGGTGGTGGTGACGGTGGTGGTGGTGACGGTGGTGGTGGTGGTGACGGTGGTGGTGGTGGTGGTGACGGTGGTGGTGGTGGTGACGGTGGTGGTGACGGTGGTGGTGGTGGTGGTGGTGGTGGTGGTGGTGGTGACGGTGGTGGTGGTGACGGTGGTGGTGGTGGTGACGGTGGTGGTGGTGGTGGTGACGGTGGTGGTGGTGGTGACGGTGGTGGTGGTGGTGACGGTGGTGGTGGTGGTGGTGACGGTGGTGGTGGTGGTGACGGTGGTGGTGGTGACGGTGGTGGTGGTGGTGACGGTGGTGGTGGTGGTGACGGTGGTGGTGGTGGTGACGGTGGTGGTGGTGACGGTGGAGGTGGTGGTGACGGTGGTGGTGGTGGTGACGGTGGTGGTGGTGGTGGTGACGGTGGTGGTGGTGGTGGTGACGGTGGTGGTGGTGGTGGTGACGGTGGTGGTGGTGGTGACGGTGGAGGTGGTGATGACGGTGGTGGTGGTGGTGACGGTGGTGGTGGTGGTGACGGTGGTGGTGGTGGTGACGGTAGGGGGTGGTGACGGTGACGGTGGTGACGGTAGGGGGTGGTGACGGTGGTGGTGGTGGTGACGGTGTGACGGCTGAATCTTCGTCACCCTCCAGTCTGACGACCTCAGAATGTTTCTCAACACCCCACAACATGGACAACGCCGAAACTGATCAGGGCAGTTTAGGATGATCACACAAAATGGATAAGAGAGATAAAGGCAACGTGAACCATCGTCTGGTATCATCTTGCTGAACCACTATGTGGTATCACTTTTGCTTCCTGAATCACCACTTGGTATCATTCTTACGTCTTGGACCATCATCTGGTATCCCACGTCTCCTGTGGACACCTGTGCTCAGGTCTGCGTGACTGTACAAGAGATATTCAGCGAGGGTGACTTATCTCTTCTTTTGGATAATGAAAGCTAGGGAGGAGGAGGAGGAGGAGGGTAACTGGGTAACTAAGGTCTGGACAGATCCTTTACTGATACCACTGAGGCAAGATCAACAGAGTTATGGTACTGCAGGGTCAACCGCTACGCTGCTGGCAATCTGGTCTGCCCTTTTGACTCGACTCTTGAAGGCCGAACCTTCACAAGGAGGGACCGTGCCGTCCTGCCCGGGAGTCGTACCTTCGTGTTCACGGTGTCGTAGAACGTCGTGCTCACAGTGTCGTTCAACGTCGTGCTCACAGTGTCGTTCAACGTCGTGCCCACAGTGTCGTTCAACGTCGTGCTCACAGTGTCGTTCAACGTCGTGCTCACAGTGTCGTTCAACGTCGTGCTCACAGTGTCGTTCAACGTCGTGCTCAGTGTCGTTCAACGTCGTGCTCACAGTGTCGTTCAACGTCGTGCTTCCGGGGTTCACTGCTTTGTGCTTCACTTCCCTCCAGTCTCTAGTCCTCTGTTCAGTGTATAACTCTTCGTCGGCCCAAGTTCTATATCACTACGGTGGGAAGCATCACTCATCTTTCAATTTCACCCCTGCTCTCATCTTCTCCGTAATTCATTTCTTTCTCTAACCTCTCCTTCTCCTTCGGTAAGTGTGTGTGTGTGTGTGTGTGTGTGTGTGTGTGTGTGTGTGTTAAATGCCCGTGAGAAAACTATCGCAAAACTGAGTATCACAGATAGGGAAACTTCACCATAATCAACATGATGAGCACACCATGACAAAGCTGGCCTTACATAACCCTCATAGCCTTTTACTTCCCTCCTCAAGTCAAATTATTGTGTCAGTCCATCCCCTCCTTAGTCACTGTGTATATCCATCACCAATGTCAATCATTATATAAATCGCTAAACCTATCTGTAAACTAATACCTCGTAAACCACTGTGTACATCTATACTCTCACAGAAACGATGTACATCTATTCTCTCATAGAAACAATGTAAATCTATACTTTAGAAAACAATGAGTAAATCAAAATATATATTCAGTAAATTCTTACAAAGAATGCATTTGACAAACATGTAAATTGGCAATCATAAACAAAGTGTAAACCGTATTCCAAGAGACCGTAAAAATGCGAGGGTATCTCGTTACTCAATGTGTAAACCAGAGGTAAAGAATTACATTTACACCATTTAAACTTATTTACAAATATGTCCTCGTATATCAATGGGGAAATCCGTCCATTTACACTAAAAGAGTTTTGTCTCTCATACTGAACACACTTGTAAGTCTATGTAAACTTGAAGTTTGTGCCAAGTAAACCAATGAGGATACCTATAGCTTGTAATCTAACATGCAAGGCCGTCAACCAGAAAACTACATGCCTCGGAACAAAAAGTAAACCAACACCCTGTAAACTTATTCCTTTGACCAAGTAATAAAAAAGTACCCTGTAGGCCAAAGCCTTAAACCAAATTGTAAACCTTCGCCCCATAAACTATTCCCCTAAGCAAAGAGTAAACCAACTCCCCCGAAACCAATCGCTCCAAGCAATCCCCAAAGTAAACCAATCCGTAAACCCATCAATCAGTGCCTTGTAAACTAATATGAAGTTCCACCGTACATGCAGATGGTTTACAGTAACCGATGGTACACTTGAGGCCTGTGTACCCCGACACTGAGAGGTTCCCCTACATACACACACACACACACACACACACACATACACACACACACACACACACACACACACGCACCCTCTACACTCCCTCCAACCCCCAGCCAACATGGTAACTATATATGCTCCCCTACTGCTTTGTCGCTGTCTCCCGCGTTTGCGAGGTAGCGCAAGGAAACAGACGAAGGAAATGGCCCAACCCACCCCCATACGCATGTATATACATACACGTCCACACACGGAAATATACATACCTACACCTATATATATATATATATATATATATATATATATATATATATATATATATATATATATATATATATATATATATTCCTTTGTCCTAGGAGCCCCTTAAATCCTTATAAGGCTCTTGTGTGTGTGCATATATATACATATTTATAATCACCTGAGGATCAATGTCTATGGAAGAGTCCTAGTGTTGCCCACGACCGTTGTAACGGCTCCTGCAGCCCAAAACTTGTGCTACTTCCAGTACCAGGGAAATGTAGTCTCCTATGCAGTGAGGAGTTCTTTGTCAAGAATGTACTGCCAGTGACACAGCCTCGCCAAAGATGACTCTTCACTCTCCGTGTAACTTCGAGCGGGAAGAGTCCGGTAACACCTGCATATATATATATATATATATATATATATATATATATATATATTCATTGTCAGTCGAGATCCTCTCCTGGGAAGGAAAGCATCATAATGTAAAGCCCGTGTTACAAGAGGTCATTAATTCTTGATGGTATTCAAGTCCCGGAATACATCACTGGTCTCCAGGCTGAGGTTCGTGCAGCTTCTCCACACCCCCCTTTTCCCCCCATCTGGGTGGGCGCGTACCGCAGGCTTTATGGGGGGGAGGGGAAGGGGGGAGGAGGAGGAGGGAGGAAGTGCGTACCGTTGGCTAGGAGGAGGGAGGTGGGTGCGTACAGTTGACTGGGGGGGATAAGAGAGGAGGGACCTTTCGGTGGGCTAGTACCATCATCAAGAAATAAGCAGAGGTCTTGGTGACGACGACCATTACCCCAGCTGGAGCATCACTGTTCTCCACACTGTTCGTTCTGTACCGACACCTAAAGACCACCACAGGGATGTCTGTAATTCATGGAGGAGTCTTCTCATTCTACAAACATCAAAAAAAATGTACTACATCATATAATAAACGATATCTACACGCAGACACCGTGAGATATCATGAGGAGGTAATGGATAGCTAAATAAATACTCAATACAGAAATAGGTAAAGAAAATATTGAAGGAAAAACAGTAAATGAAATATCTAATTTGCAGGAAGCAACTGCGAAACTAATTCAGTGCGAAGGACGGGGCGAGACCGATAAAGTTGCTGAGTTAGCGGAGGGCGACGCCGTTATCTGCTTGTCTGGAGACCTTCCTATCAGCTGTCCAACCCTCCAAACCTGACGAAATACTCTTCGAAACCCTTAAAATCTAACGTCATACAGTGAACATCTTTACATCCGGCCATTAAGAAAAAAAAAAGTAATGCCTTCCTCCAAAGGAATCAGCATCTACAGCCTAAAAACCAGATCAGCTCTGCAGGTATTCATCACCTGGCTACCAAGACGAGTAATGACATGTACAGCTCTCTCCTCAACCACTTGTGGTGCCTACCTCCCAAATGATATATATATATATATATATATATATATATATATATATATATATATATATATATATATATATATATATATATATATATATATATATATGCACAAAAATCCGTAAGGAGGTAACTTTTTCTCTCACAAAACAATAAGCTTTCTAGATGTAGGGCAGATCGCTGGGTGTGTCCCACCTTAAACTGACAGATCACTTCGTTAGAAGCACATAGGCGCATGTATCTACACACACACACACACACACACACACACACACACACACACACACAAAGACGCAAGGTCAGCTTAAAACCCGCTTAGCAGGAAAGCGTCCTATGCAAGAGCATGTATCCTATAGACATCAGCTCCATTAACAACACAAAATCAATACATCACAACTGCTATAATCTTTTCTTCACTCATCCTCAGTCGGGCCTTGTGGCCGTATTACTTCATTACATAAAAAGACTCACAGAAAAAGGAACAACAGCTCTGAAAACCTCCCATTAACACGTGACTGAGAATAAATCATTGGTAAATCATTACGTGAAGCTTGACGAGAAGGTAACTCCAAGGTGAGGAGAAAATCACAAGTCTGTAGTGACATGATAATTACCCATTATAATCAACTGGTAACTGAGACACGGAGAGAAGGTAAGAGCATCAGGTGTGATTAAACTGTAATTAATAATGAGACTAATTAATCATGACACAGATACAGAACAATTACCATCCCTCACATGAAATTATGAGTTACCAGGGATACAGTCATAAGGCACAGAGGGGCACGAAGGTAATAACGTAGGATGGATTATGGCAAAGGTCGGGAGCTTGGGCATGACATGGGCCAGTCTACGCACGGAGCAGTGTGCAGTCCGCTATCTATGAGGCCGACAGACTTTGACAGACAGACTCAACAAAACTGACACACTCTTCCTGCAGGGGAAAACAACCCATGATATTTTGATGTCCATCTGACGTAATCACCCCTCGCCTCTTCTCTCCAGAATATTCACTGGCTAATTTGCAGTACAGTTCACTTATTCACAGGAAATTCACCCGAGTCTCTTAGTCTTTTGACTTCAGGGAAATACATCACAATAACGGACACTCGGGGATGTTGGTACCGATGCATTTCTTATGGGTTCTTCATGGCGTAACGTTTGGGTGAAGGTAAGGACGACCTTCCATCCATTACAGCAACCTTCATGCTTACATTTCTGGCCTCCTCTGTATTCCTGTACTTTAATGTGTGGCTAAGTCTCCACTGTGTCCCTTTCTGTAAGTAAATGCTCGTTTTCTCTTTCCGTAATTAATCACCAGTTTACCGTGAAGGTATGTCATCAGGATTTCTGGGTTCCATCGAATGATCAACACACAAAGCAACAACAAGAGACGTCCTTCACGCTGGGGTTTCTTCTTTCAACTGATATGAAGACACCATGTGAGAGGCTCTCTAAAGAGCTTGAGAAGCAGGATGATGTGTACGCGCGGCAGATCCCTTCTGTAGCTATGGTCATGACAAAACACCTCTATATAAGCTGATGATGCATTCAGAAACACTTAGCAAAACATATGATATGGTGCTCAGTGCGTCTTGGAGAATGGTGAAATGCCAAAGGAGAAGAAGATACTTATCTGTTGAGGAAAGAGACAGGAAGGATGCGTTACAGTACAGACTAGTCTCCCTGACGAGCGTGGTCTGGGAATTACAAGGAATGACGCTAAGAAAACATATGGATGTGAGTTCTCGCAAAGGAGAAACTACCAGAGTGAGAGGTTTAGGAGAAAGATCAAGTGTAGCAAACCAATCAGATTTCTACGAGAGAGTGAGCCCTGGTTTAGCCAAAAGAAAATGCTGGGATTTATAGTTTGTATCTGGTACTGCCAGAAAGCATTTCACATCGTACCAAATAAACAAGTAAACAAGTTGGATCTTCAGGTACGTATAAGGGGAGGACTAGTTCGATGGGTAAAATATCATCTTAGTGGAAGGGAACATGTCAGGAGAGCCATCTCGAAATGAGGCGAGGTGTCACCACCAGTGGAGTGCCGTAGGGTTCTGTTCTGGAACTATTACTCTTCTTGATCAATGTCAATAACTTGCTGGAAGAGTTGGACTGGAAATATCTGCAGATAATGCCAAAGTCATGAGGCAGGTAAAACACTAGGAGGACTGCATCATCCTACAAAGAAACCTCAGCAAGCTCCAAAATTGTAACGATACGTGGAAGATGAAGTTCAACCCGAGTATATATCAAGCCAGAACCAGATTACGCTTCTCAACTTTGGTCACCTCACTTAAAAAAGTAAAGCAACTGATAAGGAGGGTCTACAGGAGGGCATTAAGGATGGTAACGGAATCAAGGGAGCTAAATTACAAGGAGAGGCTAGAGGCCTTAAATATGATCACCATGCAAGAGAGAAGAATAAGGGGTGACTTGGTCATAACCATCAAGTGTTAAACCGGCTTGACAAAATCAACAGTGAATATCTCTTCGAAAGATATGAGGCCATAATACAAAATCAAACAAAAAAACATGTTAAGAAAGATGTAAGAGTAGCAGATGAATGGAATAATAAACTTAGAAGATGAATGGAATGATAAACTGAGTCATGAAACTATAGTTGTAGACACCATATACAGCTTCAAGAGGTCGGACTCCACAAGTATCAATCTCCTTCCCCGCATAGTTCAAATAGGTAACCACACACACACACACACACACACACGCACACACACACACACACACACACACATACACACACACGCACACACACACACACACACACACACACACACACACACACACACACACACACACACACACACACACACACACACACACACACACACACACACAAGTAAGAAAAAAAAAATGCTTCCTTTACCACACTTTCTGAGGCTTGGAGGGATTGGGTTCCCGATAATAGTAATGACCTGTTTGTACTGCACGGAGGGAGAGATTTACACTCGTGGAGCCCCTGCTTCTTGAATATTCTCTACCGCCTAACCTCCTGCATCCTCTCTTCTTTCAGAGTTTCCTTACTTAGTTCATTCCATTCCTTCACAGCTCTCATGCAAATAAGGAACTCTAAATCTTTCTTAAAAAGTTCTTTTTTTTTTTACTTCGTTAAAATTTTTGGTTGCTCATTCAAATCATCTTTTCATAGAAGTTTTCACAGTCGAATTGTTACATTCACCTAAAGACGAAAGGTTTGATCAAATGTCCCCTTAATTTTTTCTTTATCTACGTTAGGATTATCTATGCCCTATAACCTCTCTCCCTGTAACTCATCTCTCTTTCCTTTGGTGCCCTCCTCTAGACCTTCTCTAGTAGTTCTTTGTTGTCTCTTTAAAGTGAGGTGACCAAACTTCAGAATGACATCCTAACTTAGATCTAATGCAAGTTACAGAAGTATCCTGGTCATCAAATGAATGTACTTATATGAATTTTCATCCCTCACCTAAGGAGACATTGCCTCCTTAATCATTTTCATTACGTGGGGTACTGGAGAAAGTTTTGGGACAATATCAATCCAAAATTCCATTACACACACACACACACACACACACACACACACACACAAGCACTCATGTAATGTGTTACCTGCTACATTATATCGTCTTAGTGTCCCACCGTCAAGTTCACTCTGCTTGGGTCAAACTTCACCAAATCATGCTTCAGGTCAACTGTGGAGGGTGTCGAAGTAGTTTTGGAAGTTCATGCAACCATGAAGTCCCCCCCCCCCTCTCTCTCTCTGCTGATCACAAAATCATCAGCAAACACATTCCGATATGAATCCAGTTCCTGTGGCGAGTCAGTGACGTACATCAAGAAGAGCAATAACCCTGAGGCTCGCCACTGGTAACCCTAAACCCATTTCAAAAACGCCCTAACACGCGTCCTCTCTTCCCTTCCACGATGGTATTTTTCCATCCACCAAAGGAGCCTCACGGTATGCCTGCCTGAAAATCCATCTTCTTTACTAACCTCCTGCATGGCAGTGTCTAATGTCTTTTGTTAGTCCAAGGGCAAACAGTCCTCCTAACCATATCTTTAGTCTACAAAGGAACGCAGCCCTTCGTGTAAGTCTAGTCTAGTCTAAGATATATGTTAAGTATCCACGTATCAAAGATATTTGTTAGGTATGAACTATTTCTTCATAACCCATGCTGTCTCTTATTTTACACAGTTCCTCCCATGCTCTCTGATTATCTTATCCACTGTTTTACAGCCAGAGTTGCAAGAGATACTTGCCTGTAGTTCAGAGCATCCTCCCGATCTCCTGTCTTAAAAGATTGGCACAACAACCTCTCCCACGGCACTTCATCCTCTTCCATTACTTTTTTGTAAAATGTTTCAAACGGTGTGTCATGCGTCTCAGCAAACTCCTCATATGGAATGACGACATCAAGAACTTGCGATTGATGTGGATCAAGAGCCTTCATCAGCACAGTAACCTACTCGTGTGCTTTCCAACAGCCTCGCTGCTTTCAGAGTCGTCCTCGCCATCCCACCCCACTGGTACTGGGGTTACAGTGTCCTCCTCCGCAGTAAATACCATACTGAACTTATCATTAAGCTCCTGGCACTTTTTCCTCCGTCACTCACAGCTCTTCCCTTTGACTCCCTCCGTCTCACTACACTCACCTCCTCTTTAACCAACAGTTTACCTCTAAGAAATTCACGGAATAGTTTTGGATTATCTGGCCTGTCCACGATACATACTTTCTTCTAAATATTTCTCTGTTCTGAGATTCTTATCATCCTATACTCTAGTCTTACTCTCTCGTGAAGATGCCCACAGGCTGTGATGTCACGTATATATAACAAAGACATTCCAAGGTGTCTTTTGCATTTAATATTGTATCAAACCATACTTCTCCTTCCTAGCCTTCCCTCTCACTTCACTACATTAGGGGTCCACCTACTATCCACTTCATTATAAATTTCACAAAACTTCTACATATCGACTCCAGAATTCCATTTCCTAATTTACTGTCCCAAAGATATTGTTTAGCTCTGTGTTGCATGTCCTCCCTAACCACCTGGTCTAAACAGAGCATGGGTCACTCATTCCAAAAGGTGCATAATATCTTGACAGTTTCCAACTCCATGTTATCATCATACGTTAAAAGACTAATAATCCAAATTGTGTGCGTCAAAGACCAGACCATCATACCTAAGGGTCGTACCGTCGTGCTCGAGCATCGCACTGTCTTGCTCTAAGGGCGTAACTCTGTTCTCAAAATGTTAAATGATGTTAAGCCAGTCCCAGCCAAGTTAGTTCTATTTAAGATGTTTGGTTATTCTGGGTCAAGTTATTACGTTAGGCTACTCTATGACTGTCAACATCTCTCTGGGCTTTGAGATCACCCTCCCCAGTGTACTTCGACGTTCATGAACAGCCCTGCCTGCGCACCCAGTCATGAAGCCTTCGAAGCCACAAAGCCCTCACAAGATGGCTAAAATGCCGCAATTCCATCAACACGAGTTCCTTCTGTGTGAACGTTTGAAAGGAAAATGTATATGTGAAAATCAAATATTACCTCTGGCTGTATGGATATGGTATTACAAGAACACTAACGGCACACTGGCTTGGTAATATATTAACACCAAACCAGCAGCACAAACTAGTGTGAAACCCTCTCCACTATCTGTTAACTGAGGCAAAATAATGTTGTAGAAAAGATTCATAACCATATCCCAACATAAATTTCCTTACAGATCAACTTAACAAACCACATGTACACAGTACCTTCTGCCTTCTTGGATAACTGATAAAGAAAACGTCAAGTGTCAAATGAGCCAATCATAAGGCTCTATTTCCCTCCTTCATGTCCGTGCCACACTGGAGGAGTTTGATCATTTTTCATACAAATTGAGGTAGGTCTTCTTTTTCTTTTCTTTTTCTCTGAGAGAAAATCGAGGAGATATCTCCCTCGGTCACAGCCTGGTTCCCAGTAATTCAACGCCTTCACTAAAGGCACGATATGCCGCGTGTTAGTTACGCCATTAACCCCACGCCAATGACCTGCTAAACCTTTATCAATTCATCGTGTGCATCTCCGTCTATAGTAAATATATATTTATTACCAGGAACCTCAGCAGAGCCCATGAGACCAATAAAAGTTACTTAAATGAGGCTCTATTTACACACACACACACACACACACACACACACACACACACACACACACACACATACACACACACGAAGGGTAGAGCCTAAAATGAGCAATAACCTACTGAGCATGGAAGAGAACAGTACAATCGCTGAGGACGGAGGTACGAGCGCTCAGCACGGGGCCACACCACGAGGGAAACGTCACTTTGGCGAGGCTGTTGTAACACTAGGAGTACAGTCTCGTTGAGGAGCTTCTCAGTCCAGTGGAGTCTACATTTCCCTGCTACTGGAAGCAGCGCAACCTTGGGCTGCAGGAGCCTCTAGAGAGGACCTGGGTAAGTTCTAATCATCAACAGATGCAAGAAACTATACGGGAACAAAACGAACAACACGTAAGATTAGGATAAATATGAAAAATGATGAGAACACAAGTAAATCATCATCAAAATACGATGAATCACCAACACTTTCATCGTCAGTGTCACTGCTTAGTGTGACCCCTAGCGTCAACAAGGCACAGAATAAGATTATGATAATGCTAAACCATCAGAACAATAAAGTATTCAGTTAAAGATCACATAATGACTTCATGTAATACGAGCATCAAGAGAGCTTCCGTTGTAACACGACTGGGTGGCAACTCACACGAGACGTTCCACCCAGCAGAATGTGTTCCGAATTCACAGTTGTCTATCCCCGTTTATTGAGAATCTCTGACCCATCATAACAATCACAACTGACCAACAATGAAGACTACACAACAGTAACACAACGGTGGCACCAGCATCACTAAACACGAAATCCATTAAAAAAAAATTGAAAACATTTTAATAAAAAGCTCACAACATGATCTGTATCACAACTACAACCAATATGGATAATGTTTAAAAAAAAAAAAAAATTGGGGGGGAGGGGGTTCACAGGGGGAAAAAAAACTAGCAGCATTCGGGACACTGGGGAAAAAAGGGAATACAAACACGGGGACCTAAAAATTCAGGCGGTGTTCCCACTGCAATAAAATTTCAGGTTAAATAAAAAAAAAGGCTTGCATTTCCACACCACACACGTACCAACTCTATACCTAAAAGGAAATATATCAAATAAAGTAGAACATCGGCTTACAAGCACCCTCCTGTGTGGTGACACGACGCACTGTTCTCCTTCCTCTCTGGCTAGGATATCTGACGTACCTCCCTTGAGCACGACGGTACGATCCTTGTGCACGACGGTACGATCCTTGAGCACGACGGTACGATCCTTGAGCACGACGGTACGACCTTTGTGCATGACGGTAAGATTCTTGTGCACGACGACAAGATCCTTGAGCACATCGGTACGACGCTAAAGCACAAAGGTACGATCCTTGAGCACGACAGTACGACTCTAGAGCACGACGGTACGATCCTAGCGCACCACAGTACGACCCTTGGGTATGACGGTCTGGCGTCTGACCAGAGTGAAGACCAGTTTAAAAGGGTCAGGCCATCCTACCCTGTGGTCGTACCGTCGTACCCAAAGTAACGTACCGTCGGGTTTTAGGATCGTACCGTCGTACCCAAACGACCGTACAGTCTGATTTTAAGATCGTTCCGTCGCACATATGGTTTGCATCATGACAAGGTTCAAGGTTTGGCTTATACTTGCAAAATACAGCTAGCAAACGCTCGTATTTCAGACGTAGGTCTGGGACATCTATAAACTATATAAAAGGAAACTTAATAGCTGTATGAAGGCCATAATCCCAAAAGTCATTTGCTTATCCATCAACTGTGAACAATATAGTCAGGTAATGATTACTATGTCGATGATGTGAACTACATCCAGAAGTCAGCATCCTGTACGACCCATTCCTTCAGCATCCCAGCCAGAATGATGCACCTCAGGGTACGTCAGCCAGCATAATCCAGTAACTGAAGTTCTTAACAATCTGTATTTTGACCGCAAGAGCCAAGATGGCCCCCACGCCAATTGTCTGATCTATATCCATTTGGACCACAGGAGCCAAGATGGCCCGTACATAAGACCTATGGTCTGATCCATATCCTTTCTGACCGTAGTAGCCAATATGGCCCGTATACATACGGTCTAATCTACATCCTTCTTAACCGTTGGAGCCTGCAAGACCCATACACTTGATGGTCCTGACCCATTCTGTGACCGTCTTGGCTCATAAAATCCCTCCACTTCTACCTGGATCCAGTACAACTATGTAATCCTCCGAGAGTCACGAACACTACGAATCATAAGTACACGAAAAGTTGCCTCAAACACGATCCTTTGCTTAACACTCCCATGAACACGATCCTTTCTCCTGAGCCTCTGAGGCAACACACAAGACTTCACTTCTTAATCTGTTCTCCCAGGGAGACATCAAGGAACGTCTCGCACAATATGACCTATCAAAAAAAATGGATTCAACTAAAGACATAATGAAATATTCAGGTCAACTAACCTGAGTGCTACACATTATCTTCAAGGGCTTGAGATAATTTGAAGGCCATTCTGGTGATGTTTTTCCTTTAATATATGTCTTAACACTTCTCAAATGTGTAGTATACAAGCGACTGTTATTTCACTTCCCGTGGTGTGCAGGACAAACTTTGCGTGTACAGAAGACACAATATACGACCATTTGTACTATAATAATAATAATAATAATAATAATAATAATAATAATAATAATAATAATAATAACTATAAAGACCAGTCACCACTGGCTGACCTGCAGATTCCACTCCCAAAGAAGCACCCAGTGTTTACCGTGACCCACCTGACGCAGGTACCCACCACCTTCCCCCAACACTACCTCCTCTCCGTCTGTTCTTCGTCTTTCAACGTCATCTTCGTGATTTTCCCATCAGAGACCCTAAACCTCTCACCATCAGCCCCTCTCTCAAGACTTGCCTTAACCTCCCCACAAAACATTCCTCTCCTTACCTTTGAGGGGAGCGCTTCCCTTTGAACAAGGCTTCAACCATACAATGGGTTTTGCTGACATTTAATATGAGTTTCTTGTCCTTTCCTTAACCCACGTGCCACTTACCTGCCCTCAACACTGTTCGTTCGAGCAACACTGATGGCCCTAAACACACCACAGTATGTTTTCCTGAAGAGGACCTAACTTTTGTTCAACATAATCCCGTTTGCTTACCTTACTGTGATCCTTACCTACCATAAGCACACCTTCCTCCCCTTACCCTAAGAGAGCTCTGTTTCCCTTAACACCGTCTACCCAATGAACTTCAGGTACCAAGGGCCTTAATGATCCCTAACACAAACCCTCTGCCAACTTTACAAAACAAAAACATGTAACTACTTACTCCTTACCCTACACTAGCACTGCCCTTATTCCAACATGTTTCCCTTCCCTTACTGTACACACTCCCTACCTCTTCAAAGTATACCCAACACGCCCAACCCTACTGAAATTTACCTTTACCTATCATCATACGCCTTCCCAACATTCTGTAATAACATCGATTTCATCAACACCCTTTTTAAATCTCACTGGCGGGGTAACAATGTCCATATTTGATTTTCAATTACTGGGAGGCATTCTCAAGTATTCCCAGTTCACTCGAGAGAATAATCGAAGCATGATGCAGGCGTTACCTGACTACCAGGTAGCCAAGTAGGGCGCTCATTCACTGACTTTCCCATCACTAGGCAAGGGGGTACAACGCCCTTGTACTGCAGTTCTTTGTCACTAACAATGAACTACGTGCGGGGAGGAGGAGCTGAAACTAGCACAAAGAATTGGCAGCGACTCTCTTTAATCAGTAATTTCGTGAGCTATAGTGAAAAGCTTCCGTCCTTGACCCCCCAAATGTAATTCATAACTATAATACAACCCTAGAGCCACATGAAGCACAATACACTACACGACCTGTGCCTACATCTGGACCTGTGTGAAGCCTCCTCCCCTACACAACCCGAATCAACATCTAAAGCAATGTGAAGCCCTTACAAAAACTATACAACACGGACCAGTATCTGAAGCAGTGTGAAACCTTCGAAACAACGAGATAACCAGGACCAATTTCTGAGCCAGAGTGAAGCCTCCTCCACCACTACACAATTCAGACCAGTGTGAAACCTCATCCATGACCATCACGAAACCACCCGGACCAGTGTGAAGTCTGCCTCCACCACCACCCACAACCACACAAGAACCAATGTGTAGCCTGCCTCCACCACAACCACCACACAACCAGGACCAATGTAAAATCTGAATCCACCACAAGACCATAACAACCAAGATCAATGCAAAGCCTGCCACTACCACCACAAAACCAGGACCAGTGTGAAGCCTGCCTCCACCACCACCACACAACCAGGATCAGTGTGAATCACAGCCTGCCAACACCACCATCACCACACAACCAGGAACCGTGTGAAGCCTGCCACCACCACCACACAACCAGGACCAGCGTGAAGCCTGCCATCACCATCACCACACAACCAGGACCAGTGTAAAGTCTGCCACCACCACAACCACCACACAACCAGGACCAGTGTCAAGCCTGCCTCGACCAATACCACACAACCAGGACCAGTGTGAAGCCAGCCACCATCACCACACAACCAGGACCACTGTGAAGCCTGCCATCACCACCATCACCACACAACCAGGAGCAAAGTGAAGCCTGCCACCACCACCACCACCACACAACCAGCTCCACTGTGAAACCTACCACCACCACCACCACCACACAACAAGGACCAGTGTGAAGCCTACTACCACCACCACCACACAACCAGGACCAGTGTGAAGCCTGACTCCACCACCACCACCACCACACAACCAGGACCAGTGTGAAGCCTGCCTCCACCACCACACAACCAGGACCAGTGTGAAGCCTGCCACCACCACCATCACCACACAACCAGGACCAGTGTGAAGCCTGCCACCACCACAACCACCACACAACCAGGACCACTGTGAAGCCTGCCACCACCACCATCACCACACAACCAGGACCACTGTGAAGCCTGCCACCACCACCACCACACAACCAGGACCACTGTGAAGCCTACCACCACCACCACACAACCAGGACCACTGTGAAGCCTACCACCACCACCACTACACAACCAGGACCACTGTGAAGCCTACCACCACCACCACACAACCAGGACCAGTGTGAAGCCTACCACCACCACCACCACCACACAACCAGGACCACTGTGAAGCCTACCACCACCACCACACAACCAGGACCACTGTGAAGCCTACCACCACCACCACCACCACTACACAACCAGGACCAGTGAGAAGCCTGCCTCCACCACACAACCAGGACCACTGTGAAGCCTACCACCACCACCACCACCACACAACCAGGACCACTGTGAAGCCTACCACCACCACCACCACTACACAACCAGGACCACTGTGAAGCCTGCCTCCACCACCACCACTACACAACCAGGACCACTGTGAAGCCTGCCACCACCACCACCACTACACAACCAGGACCAGTGTGAAGCCTGCCACCACCACCACCACTACACAACCAGGACCAGTGTGAAGCCTGCCACCACCAACCGCCGCACAACCAGGATCAGTGGGAAGCCTGCCATCATCACCACACATCAGGACCAGTGTGAAGCCTACCACCACCACTACACAACCAGGACCACTGTGAAGCCTGCCACCACCACCACCACCACTACACAACCAGGACCACTGTGAAGCCTGCCACCACCACCATCACCACACAACCAGGACCAGTGTGAAGCCTACCACCACCACCACCACCACACAACCAGGACCAGTGTGAAGCCTGCCACCACCACCACCACCACTACACAACCAGGACCAGTGAGAAGCCTGCCTCCACCACCACCACTACACAACCAGGACCAGTGAGAAGCCTGCCTCCACCACACAACCAGGACCAGTGTGAAGCCTGCCACCACCACCACCACTACACAACCAGGACCAGTGTGAAGCCTACCACCACCACCATCACCACACAACCAGGACCAGTGTGAAGCCTACCACCACCACCAGTCACCACACAACCAGGACCAGTGTGAAGCCTGCCACCACCAGTACCACACAACCAGGACCAGTATCTGTCTGGGAACCACACACCCACTTCCCACAGTGGTACGTGGGTGATACCAACAGATTTCGCCACTATGTAGGGGTAACCCAGAGTCCAATGCAGGCCTCGGCAGGGGAAACTGTCCCCATATACAATATAATTATTAAACAATTACAGTTTAACTACGACAAATAAAAAAAATGTGAATAAACTAAATGCAACTGGAGTATATACGTTTCCATTCACAGAGAACGGAGAAATTACGTGAGGAAAAAGACAAAAAAAATGTGATGGAAGACATTCTCGCTGGCGACATGTTGCAGCTTTCCTGCTTCCCCCTTCACGCCACGTGTTTAGACTCGCACGTGTTACCAGCATTTTTTAAACGGACGAAATATTCACATGCGGTTCCCCTGGCAGGATGCGACACGTTGCGACCACGTACGTACGTGGCCTGTCATATATGACACCCGCATGACACCCCGGTCACCCGTCTGTCATGAGGTGTGCAGATGGCGAAGGGATTTCTAATTATCCTTAATTTTTCCTTTGATATCCGGGCCTCCATTTTCTGGGGCCCCGGGCCAGACAAAATGGTCGACGCGACTACTTAACACCTCCGCCTGCCCTAATGATCGACAGGGCCGGCCATAGACAACCTACCACCCCTTCCCACCAGACCCTACCTGACGTAGGCCGTGGAACTGCCAGCTACGTCATGCCCATGGAGGTGTGAACGCTCACACACCGGGCGATCATATCGGGCGAATTTCTGGAGGGTCTTGTGCGAGTCATCAGGACACAGATAGTGACAAATAGGTCTATACTGTCATGATGTTAGATAAAAGTAGGCAATTATAACTGCTTAGACCTATAGACTCCACACAGCAAGTTCCAGGGCAAAAGTTAAGCCTGCTTGAGTACGACGGTACGATCCTTGAGTACGACGGTACGATCCTTAAGTACGACGGTACGATCCTTAAGCACGACGGTACGATCCTTGAGTACGACGGTACGATCCTTGAGTACGACGGTACGATCCTTAAGTACGACGGTACGATCCTTAAGTAAGACGGTACGATCTTTAAGTACGACGGTACGATCCTTGAGTACGACGGTACGATCCGTAAGCACGACGGCACGAAACTTAAGTACGACGGTACGATTCTTAAATACGACGGTACGATCGTTCAGCACGACGGTACGACCTCTGAGCACGACGGTGCGACCCTTGGTTATGATGGCCTGGCCTTTGACCTAACCTTCATGGATCAGGCTAAAAGCCTAGCCATCATACCTGAGGGTCGTACCGTCGTACCCAAGGGTCGTACCGTCGTGCTCAAGGATCGTAACAATCGTGCTCAAATATCACACCGTCGTGCTCAGAGATCGTATCGTCATGCTCAAGGCTCGTAACTCTGCGCTCAAAAATCGTAGCGTCGTGCTTAAGGATCGTACCGTCGTGCTCAAGGATCGTACCGTCGTACTGCAGAATCGTAGGTACGTTTAACATCAAGTAACTACCGGACTTTTCCCATCCGGTCTCTCTAGGTAATGACTCTCCTCCAGCGATACACCTCATGCAGGGGTCCCGCCTGCGCTACTTACCCACAGCGGCAACGGCGATTCACAATTGATGTTAATGTTCTTAACTTGAGATCACACACACACACACACACACACACACACACACACACACACACACACACACACACACACATAGCCATATCGACAATGAAAAATTAAACCCGATACAGTACTTACGACGAGAACTTGCGATAAAGTACTAATTACCAGTACTTGAGAGAGAGAGAGAGAGAGAGAGAGAGAGAGAGAGAGAGAGAGAGAGAGAGAGAGAGAGAGAGAGAGAGAGAGAGGGGGTGGTTAGCGGAGTAAAAACCAGGTGAACATCAAAATGGTCACACACTTCCAATGTAACACAGGAAAACCCACAAACAGGAAGATAAGGCAATACTCGGGGCCTCCAGCTCTCTCATCACGGTAACACACTCCATCAAGCCATCTAAACCTCTCCCTCCATCACCCCCTGCCACTTCCTCCCCTTCAGACCATCAGTTATGGTACCCCTCTGAGTGGATGGTTGGGAGGCCTAGGTATGACCATCATCAAAGTGCTTTACTCTCCTGTCTCCATCTATAGAGATCAGGTAAGCTCTTTACTCCCCTATCTCCATCTGCATAGATTAAGTAAACTTTTTACTCCCCTGTCTCCATCTATATACATCAGGTAAGCTCTTTACTCCAGTCTCCATCTATATACATCAGATAAGCTCTTTACTCCCCTGTCTCCATCTATATAGATCAGGTAAGCTCTTTACTCTCCTGTCTCCATCTGCATAGACAAGGAACCTTCTTTCCTGTCCTGTTTCCATGTACATAAGTTCGGAGTGTTGGACATCATTACTGTCCTTCAGAAGACACCCCTCGTCAGGGACCCACAGGTCTTCTGTTATCTGACTTTCCCCATGTACCCACCCCCCTGTAATACCACGTGCCCATGTACAAACATACGTCCATGTGTACCCATGTACTCACCACCATACAATCCCAAGTACCCCCCGTATGCACCCACGTAGTAGTCCCCCCCACCCTAAGAGCGGGTGTGACCGTACAGGGAACGAGTTACTGGACGATCACCATCAACAACTGCCACATAACCACCACTACCACCACCACCAGCAATCAACGCCTCATATTACGAGCGCCTCTCACCTCAGTACTGCCAGACACACCCTCCCTGGAAGCCGATTACGATGTCATGTTACCCATATGTGTCCACTCTTGAAGCACTCTCACTCCACTCTCCAACACCCTCGCTACACTCCTCACCACCCTCACTGATCTCCCCAACACTCTCACTCCACTCTTCAACACCCTCAGTGATTTCTCCAACACTCACTCTACGGAACACTGTCATCTCACTCCAACTCTCACTCCACTCTTTAACATCCTCAATGTTTTCTTCAACGCTCTCACTGAACGCTTCAACTCTCACTCCACTCGTCACTCTCATTCACTCTACACTTCACCACTCTTACTCCACCCTTCAACACTCTCACTGCGCTCTTCAACACTCACTCCACTCCTACCATTTTCACACTGCACTCTCACTGCTCTCCTAAACATTCACTGCACTCTTCGACACTCTCACGTCTCTCTTCAACACTCTCACTCCACCCTTCAACAATATCACATCCACATACACCGACTGAACTATCATGCACTCAGTAACAAACCTAGCCCACAAATATATATATATATATATATATATATATATATATATATATATATATATATATATATATATATATATATATATATATATATATATATATATATTTGTTTAAGAGATGGGGCCCCATGAGTGTACAACTCCCTCCCTAAACAGTACAAACAGGTTAAATAACAAGCACTCACCCACCCACACGCACGCAGGCGCTCACACACAAGCTCCTGCAGGCACCATCCAACTCACACGCACAATCTCTCATCCACTCCTTTGACCTAAGACAGTGCCATGCCATCACGCACCACCTAACCATATGTCAAATCAACCAAGAAAGGCTGTCCACCTCATAACCACAGTGGTGTGCTATGATACGTGGTGGTGGTGATGTGGAGCAGGTGAAGCTACGGGCTCCTCCTCCCTACCACCAAACCTGCACAACCCTTACGTATGACGGCGTAACAGTTCGAAACTTGCCCTTAGAGGTCGGGTCAAAGGCCAGCCCATCGTACCCAAGGGTCGTACCGTCGTACACAAGGGTCGTGCCGAGGATGCTCAAGGTCTTCATCGCTGTACTCACAGTTAATGATAATAATAATAATAATAATAATAATAATAATAATAATAATAATAATAATAAAGACACTATCGTTATCTAGGATGCAAAACTAACATTTAGTATATATGAAAATCTATACCCAAAAAAAAATACAACAAAGACTAATACAGTCAACTTGAAAAAATAAAACAACAAAATACAATGAGTCAACGTAACAAAACATTGTGAAACTATAGTTTTTTCAAAGAAAAAAAAAAAAAAAAAGAGCCAGACTATCCGACGCTTTCATTTAAATAAAAGCCTGACATGTTTCCAGCATTCTTTTAAAACATTCATCTCGTCACTCAGATACGCTGAAAAGAAAACCCGAAAAAAAGAGGACAAAAAAGAAAAAAAAGGACAAAAAAAAAATGTTAACAAAACTTGTTAAAAAAAATGTTAAAATGTAACGACGGGTTATCAGATCATCACACTAGATTTTAACACATACTCTCCTCCCTCTGCTCTGCCTCTCCCCTCTACCCACTGTTGGGATCCTGACGTCACCACAACGTGTCGTGTATTAGGATACTGACGTCACTGTAACGTGTCGTGTATTAGGATACTGACGTTACTGTAATGTGTCGTGTATTAAGATACTAACGTCACTGTAACGTGTCATGTGTTGATACTGATGTCACTGTAACGTGTCGTGTATCAAGATACTGACGTCACTGTAACGTGTCATGTGTCGATACTGACGTCACTGTAACGTGTCGTGTATCAAGATACTGACGTCACTGTAACGTGTCATGTGTTGATACTGACGAAACTGTAACGTGTCGTGTATCAAGATACTGACTTCACTGTAACGTGTCGTGTGTTAAGATACTGACGTCACTGTAACGTGTCATGTGTTGATACTGACGTCACTGTAACGTGTCATGTGTTGATACTGACGTCACTGTAACGTGTCGTGTATCAAGATACTGACGTCACTGTAACGTGTCGTGTGTTAAGATACTGACGTCACTGTAACGTGTCGTGTGTTAAGATACTGACGTCACTGTAACGTGTCGTGTTTCAAGATACTGACGTCACTGTAACGTGTCGTGTATCAAGATACTGACGTCACTGTAACGTGTCGTGTGTTAAGATACTGACGTCACTGTAACGTGTCATGTGTTAAGATACTGACGTCACTGTAAAGTGTCGTGTGTTAAGATACTAACGTCACTGTAACGTGTCGTGTATTAAGATACTGACGTCACTGTAACGTGTCGTGTGTTAAGATACTAACGTCACTGTAACGTGTCGTGTGTTAAGATACTGACGTCACTGTAACGTGTCGTGTATCAAGATATTGACGTCACTGTAACGTGTCATGTATTAAGATACTGACGTCACTGTATCGTGTCATGTATTAAGATACTGACGTCAATGTAACGTGTCATGTATTAAGATACTGACGTCACTGTAACGTGTCATGTAGTAAGATCCAGACGTCACTGTGACGCGTCATGTATTAAGATACTGACGTCAATGTAACGTGTCATGTATTAAGATACTGACGTCACTGTAACGTGTCATGTAGTAAGATCCAGACGTCACTGTGACGCGTCATGTATTAAGATACTGACGTCAACACAACGCACCTTTGATGAAGTCAGTGCCGTCAATCCCGTAAATACAACACATCTGTCATGGATGAACACCTGTGCGCTGCTGCGCGGGGGAAATGACATCAATATCTCATGAAGAAAGAAACAGCGAAATGCGACGAAAATGAAATCGATGGTACGCGAGCTGCTCTTACGTACACGACGGTGCGACGACCGAACGTCGCGACGGTGCCTCCCGTGGATAATGAAAGACTTGACCTTTTAACCAGATCCATAGGGGGGCAGGTCAAAAGGTTACGCCGTCAACCTCCCACCTACTGATCGCACCGTCGGACTCAAAAAAACAAAACAGTCGTATGCGACAAGTTGTAACCAACCTGGTCACGACGGCAGCGACATCTGCCACACAAGAACGTCATTAGCAGTTGCCATGAGACAGCGACGAGCCAGACCCGCGGAACCATGATAATACCCCGGCTCAGACGCAGGTGCACCTCAGGACCTAAGTATGTGTTCTTCATGTAAATTACTCCACAAGAACATTAACTAGCTACACACACACACACACACACACACACACACACACACACACACGGGTTTCCGTGGTGATATTGTTAGCGTCAGCAGCCAGGTATGATTCCAAGATTCAAGACGAGAGAAGCACACACGTATGGCGGTTATGCTAATGTAATACACTTAAAGCTTCTCACACCTCCCTCACCCCTTACAGCCTCCCTCCGCCGTCCCTTCCTTCATCGCCTTATGGTCCCCCTCCTCAGTCCCGGGAGAGGTCATATCTTGCGTACTCCCACTCTCCCTTATTCAAACGTATACAGTTCTCCCTCTCACTCACGCACGCTTCCTCCCTCAGGGTTACACAGCCTCACCCGTCTTCCTCTCGCCCTGACAGCACCGCCTCACCCTCACACGCTGCTCTCTTCACTGTAGCACTGTCCCCCTTCCATAACCCCGAACAGTCCCTCTATCTCTCACCCCCGTACAATTTCCTTCCTTCAACCCGTTAAGTCTCCTTTCTCACCCTCATACAGTCCCCTCCACCACCTCCGTACAGTTCCCTTCCCTAACCCCTCTACAGTTCTCCTCCCTCACCACCGTCCAATTCCTCCCCCGCATCCCCGTACAGCTCCCCCATCCCCACACACGCACCCTCGAAACCATCAAGTAAAAATGTAAAACACCGTCTAAAAAAAATCTGGAAATACGCGAGGAGAAAAAACTGTGGAAGACAGAAAAAAAAAAGCCCTAAATACCTCCACCCTAGAGAGAGATTCCGGAGGTACGTCCAGTGTTGGCTGGTGTGTGCTGAGGGAAGTCTACATACACGGCCGACACGAAAGAAACTCGGGAAAATTTCATAGAGCAAACTGAACTGTTAGTGAAGCAACGGACAGACATACTCGCGAGTGACGGCCACAGTACACGTTCTCACACATGCGTGACTTCCTCAGCGATTGCGGGAGCCAATACTGTCCACGCCCTCTGTCATGGACCCAGATTCCTGCAGCTATATCCTCACGGGAACTAAAATACAAGGCAATGAGAAAGCCACCCTGGCCAAGACATATACAAACTCTACCTTGAGAGAGACGCGACACCTGTGTCATCGCGGCCACGGGAGGAACTCCTGACAAACCATACACCAGCACTAACATCGCGGGTCGTACAGGTTTTGGAAAGACATTCAAGAAACCAAAAAGTAAGATTCGACGGTGTTGAACCACTTAACTGACCGAGAGTGAAAGCAAGCGAGTTACAACAATGTCTTCCCCAGGTGCTCCACATTATGGCAACATCCTACACCAGCTGAGGATAAAATATGATTCCGATGTTAAGCACCAAGACTTCACCAGGGCCTTTGACAAACACAACCACCTCCTTGGTAACAGAAAATGACCACAGTGACAATCTGCTGTAACGACGTTGTTTCTATGATATCTGTCACACAGATCACAAACAGGCGTCAGTAAGAAATTCACTGCCCCCGTTTGTGCAAAGTTCTAACAGTGATGGAACTATGCTCGCCCCTCCTCCTGTTCCTTATTACTTGAAACTGTCAATTACAGCAACGCACGCTTGAGCTACACCCTTTGTAGCTGACATTAGAATTAGCAAGGCAGTCTGGTCCACACAGACAACCAGAAACCCGTAAGCACATCAACCAAGCCTTCCTCTGGGTCTCTCGAGATAACACGGTACCCTCCCTTGTTTCCCTCTTCCATTTAGAATCTCCCCTCCCTCCTCTCAACTATCTCTCTCCCCTGGACACATTACAACTCCCCCCCTAATGCCTCACATTCCCCTTCCCCTTCATTCCCAGGAGTTACTCCCTCATCCCAACTGCCATATCATCTTTCACCTCCCTTAATCCACTTCTCCCGTGTCATCGCTGCCTCCGTCCTCCCTTACAGCTCACCTACACCTCCACCAGCCGACACTATCATCCTCTCCCCAGTGACTCCTAGTAACTCCCGCATACAGTAACCAGCTCAGACACCCCAGCCTTCCGCCCCAGTCCGCCACTTCCCCCTTCCCCCATCCCTCGCGCCTTCTGTCGCACTATAGGAGGGGAACTTCTGGGTCAGTATTTGGACAGATGGGATACAAGGCCAGGCTGCTCATGATGGTCGAGCCACCGTGATCTAAAAATACAACCTAGTTAGAAGTGCAAGGCTGGAGGAACACGACTGGCACAGTATACCGCGCAACACTTTAAGCCATATACGTATATACATACATACGTGTGTGTGTGTGTGTATATATATATATATATATATATATATATATATATATATATATATATATATATACTGGGGCCGACGTGCTGTCAATAGACTGAACCAGGGCTTGAGAAACGTCTGGAGAAAACCATGGAAAGGTCTGTGGGGCCTGGATGTGGAAAGGGAGCTGTGGTTTCGGTGCATTATACATGACAGCATGACAGCTAGAGACTGACTGTGAACGAATGTGGGCTTTTTTGTCCTTTCCTGTCGCTACCTCGCTGGAGGGAGGGGGAAGGGATGCTACTACATGTGTGGCGGGGTGGCGACGAGAATGGATGAAGGCAGCAAGTATGAATATGTACATGCGTATATATGTATATGTCTGTGTATGTATATGTACGTGTGTGAGCGTGTATGTATGTACATGTACATGTGTATGTGGGTGGGTTGGGCCATTCCTCGCCTGTTTATTTGCGCTACCTCGCTAACGCGGGAGACTGCGATTAAGTATAATACATATCATATCATATCATATATATATATATATATATATATATATATATATATATATATATATATATATATATATATATATATATACATATATATATATATATATATATATATATATATATATATATATATATATATATATATATATATATATATATTTATATATATATATACATATATATATATATATACATATATATATATATACATATATATATATATATATATATATATATATATATATATATATATATATATATATACATATATATATATATATATATATATATATATATATATATATATATATATATATATATATATATATATGCATACATAAAGCGTGTGTGCCACAAGATGCAGGTTAAACCAAAGGGAAACAGAAAATACGATATGTCAAGCGCTTTCGTATAATTACATCGCCGGGCGTCATTACAGATACAGACGGCGAAAGAACATAATACTCCAGCTGTCACTGGGCGGCGCCGGCGAATGAATTGAGAAACAGGTGACGGGATTAGGAAAAAGGTCATCCTCGAGAACCTCCGGCCTGGTTAACACATCTAAAATTTTCTTTTCACTTATAAACTGATCTAATTTACATAAGCCGACATTTTGATTCATGGCAATATCTCAACTGTGTTTGATAAGAGAGTGGCGAGAGTAATAAAAGTGCATGGAAAAGGGACTTGTGTGAAGAAATACCAGGGGAGATGGAGTGCAGAATAGCAAAAGGTGAGAGTATATGAAACGAGGGGAGTGGATGACGAATGGGAGATATCTAACGAAGCAGTGATGGCATGTAAGAGAGATGCATATGACTTGGGAAAGGTGGGAAGTGGGCAGATTAGAAAGGGGAGTGAGTGGTGGGATGAAGAAGTAAGGCTGCTTGTGAAAGTGAAAATAGAGGCGTTTGGCCAGTACTTACATGGAAGGACTACAAATGATTAGGGGAATGAATAAGAGAAAGCGGCAGAAGGTCGAGGAAAGCATAAGGGTTGAAAAAGACGGCAAATGAGAGTTGAATGAGCGAGTATCAGTATACTTTAAGGAGAATAAGATGTTTTAGAGAGAGGCTTATCATGTGCGAAAAACAACAGAAATAGGAACTTTGGTGAAGGGGCAAAAGGGGAAGTAATAACACGCATTGATGAAGCGAGGAGGAGATGAAGTGAATATTCTCAAGGACTGTTGAACGAGTCTGATGATAAGGATGACAGATGTAGGATGCGCCGGGCCAGGGTGGTATGCAAAGTGAGAGTCACAGAAAGTGATTTGGTGAAGAGAGAAGAGGTGGTGAAGGCCTAACGTCAGTTAACGTATTCGTGAGGTGCCTGAGGACTGGTGGAATGCATGTATAGTGCCAATGTATACAGGTAAGGTAGATAAATGTGTGTTAAAACCATAGAGGAATAAGTTTGTTGAGCTTGCCTGGTAAGTTGTATCGGAGGCACTGATTGAGAGGATGAAGAAGCTGTACAGAGCATAAGTCTTGGAAGGAGCAGTGTTGTTTCAGATAAAGGCGGGAGAGGATGTGTGGATCAGATGTTTGCCTTAAAGTAAGTGTCTAAGAAACACTCAAGAGAAACAGATGGATTTGTATGATGGATCTGGGGAAAGCATATGACAAGGTCTTAAAAAATATACGGTATGGGAGGAAAGCCGCTGGAAGCAGCGCACGCGTAGAAAAAGGTGAGAGAGAATGGTTCTTAACGAGGGCTGGTCTGCAGCATGGGTGTGTGACGTCGCCATGGCTGTTTAATTTGTTGATGGATGGGATGATAAGGGGGTTGAATGCGAGAGTCTTGATGCAGGGGGCGATTATGCTGTCTGTAAGGAATGAGGGAGCTTGGGAAGCGAGTCAGATGATGTTAGCCGATGATACAGCAGTAGCGGCAGATTCGACAGAGAAACTGCAGAAGTTGGTGACTGAGTTTGGAAGTTAGAGAAGGGAGGAACTTTTGAGTAAATCTGAATAAAAACAAGGTTATCATGTTTAGCAGGGTTGAGGAGCAGGTTAGTTAGGGTGCGAGTCTGAATGAAGAAAAATTGTAAGTGAAGTAAAGTGTTTTTGGTACCTGGAAGTGGACTTGGCAGCCAATGGAATCATGGTGGCGGGAATGAGTCATAGGGTGGGTGAGGGGGCGAAGGTTCTGGTAGCGCCGAAGAAAGTGTGGAAAGAGAGAACGTTACCTGGGAAGGCGAAAAAAGGTATTGGGGGCGAGGGTTATAGTAGCGTCGAAGAAAGTGTGGAAAGAGAGAACGTTACCTGGGAAGGCAAAAAAGGGTATGTTTGAAGGTAGAGTAATCCCAACAATATTACATGGACGCAAGGCTTGAGTTATAGGGCGGAGGAAGGTGGATGTGTTGGAAATGAAATGTTAGAACAGAATACGTGGTGTGAGGTAGTCTGATCGAGTCGTTTAGGGATAAATGTGGTAGTAAAAAAAAGTGTGGTTGACAGAGCTGAAGGTGTGTTGAAAAGATGTGGACCTACGAAGAGAATGCCTTTTCCCTCTACGCCGCTTACATTCACCCCTTTCCCTCCCTGTTCCTCCCCTTACCTTTCATCCCACTAAACCCTCCAACTTCCCTCGTATGATTCACCCTTAATTTTCAACCGCGAGTCCCCCGCCTTAATCATCACCCCAAACCCCCCAAAATCCAGTCATCTCACTCCCCCCTTATCCCCCTACTACTTCCCATCCCTTACCCCATTCCCCAGCAACCCATGTCACCACCACCCCCAAAGGCAACAATGCCAGCACCCAGACTAGCAAGACTGTCAATAAGGCTCCCTGCCCCCCAATCCCGACACAAATTAGTCGATAGGAGTGGCCAATCACAGCCGCGCGGGGACCATTGTTATTGCACTTGATACCTTGATGGATTGCTTCAATGGCGACTGGATATTGGAAGTCTGTCTCCTCCATCATTTCATCTACACACCCAGGCCTCGCTCTAATTTGCTAGGGGGGGGTTCTTTTTCGTTTTTTTTTTTTCTTTTTTACCTGCATTCATCCTATTCTCTATATATACCCGAGCGTTCAAATTTACATCATCGATTTCCCCCCTCCCCTTCCCCAGTGTTCAGTAATCGTGGTGAATTGAATTTTAAACGTGACACTGAAATGAGCTCAGTCTGGCTCAGTGCACACACTTTTTTTTCTCTCTTTCAGGGGCGTTTGGGGCAATTCAGTCAAATGAAACAACTTATAGATATCACAATGACTCGAGACAGGATCTGCGAAGCTACAGTACGAGTATATCACAGGCCACACACTTAATGTTTGGGGGTATATCACAGGCCACACACTCAATGTTTGTGTATAGCACAGGCTACACACTCAACATTCGAGGACGTCACAGACAACACACACTCACCAAGCAGAGATGTCATACACCATACACCCAACATCAGTGCCACTGAATGCCCCATACCTCTTCCACCAGATTCTACAAACCCACACCACACAAGTCCTACACTGTCACATTCCCTGTATCCTAAATCACCTCCCAGAAGGCCAGACTATCTAATGGTCGCATACCGCGAAAATTCCCAGTTGACCGAGCCATCACCCACACGATCACGTTACATGTACTCCCACGCTCTGCCGTGGTGCAAAGCCACGTTAATCGCTGTAAGAGAAACTGTGTTAGATTAAGCGATACAAAAGCGTGGTGGCTGAAGCCAGCGTGGCTCATACAACCCGACCCTCGAGTTACACCTGGGTAATACATAAGACGATGTGTCACATCAGTGAATGGAGAGATGATGTGCAATGTGTGTACTGCCATGTTCTAGCCATGTTGGGCAGTGTCTCACGTCTGTGAGTGGGCAGATGGTGGGCAGTGTCTCGCGCCTGTGAGTGGGCAGATGGTGGGCAGTCTCACGTCTGTGAGTGGGCAGATGGTGGGCAGTGTCTCACGTCTGTGAGTGGGCAGATGGTGGGCAGTGTCTCACGTCTGTGAGTAGGGAGATGGTGGGCAGTGTCTCACGCCTGTGAGTGGGGAGATGGTGGGCAGTGTCTCACGCCTGTGAGTGGGGAGATGGTGGGCAGTGCCTCACGTCTGTGAGTGGGCAGATGGTGGGCAATGTCACAACAGTAAGTGGGCAGACGATGGGTAATGTCTGTACTGCTTTAATGAGCAAAACTTTGGAATAAAACTTTCTCACCAGCATCCAGCTAAATATACCCAGCTGCCGAGGTGATGGGCTCGAAAACTAAAGCATGTTAAAAATAAAAAAAAATCTTACTTGGTTTAACAATCTAAGAAAATACGATATTCTGAGAACGATTTCAATAAAACACTGGGGACACTGTGAACGGTGGCTGCCTCCTGCACCAGAGGATGTGTCCAGGAATCGGGTCAGCCACCACACCACGACTAACTAACTGATTCACGGCCACATCAACAGCGCCACCTGAGATGGCTGGTGTCCGAGCAGACCTTCATAACCTCATCTATTTCCTCTGTGTGTGTGTGTGTGTGTGTGTGTGTGTGTGTGTGTGTGTTTTAACCTATTTCTCTCCCCCCCCCCCCCTCTATCAACAATAAATACTGGAATTTAAAAACGCGCTTCACTAAACATGAAATCGTGTTTACGTTGTGTAAATTGCCCTTGTTTGTGAGGTCTACGAACAGACAGCTTCCGGTCCCGTCCACTGTGGCCAAGAAACGAGTCGAGACCACAGGGGAAGACCAAGATACGAGGGAGAGCGTCCAGACACCCATAGGAGGGCAAGGGCTTGCGGGTTAGGTCAGGTCACGGCATCGTCAGAACACTCAGGGAAGCCGAGGATCCCAAGCCATCCAGATAGTCAGGAAGTGTAGGAGATAAACAAAGTGTTCCTGCTGGTCACTTGGGATCAAGCAGGATGTCGGGAATGGGCGGGTGTCCGACACACTTAACGCTCTCGACTTTCACCTTTTCCTTCAGTTACGGACAAAAGTCCTCACCGTAGCGAAGCCTTGCAACATAATAAAAGACTGAGCGATACAAAAGCAGGAAATATAGAAGAATCTACGAATTTTTGAGGCAATGGGAAATCTCACTTTAAAAAATGGGGAGGGGGGGGGGGTAGGTTTAGGCTGTTACGAAAAACATGAGTGCTTGCTCGTGCAGAAAAACATGAGTGCTTGCTCGTGCAGAAAAGGAATGAGACGTGACAAAGGACCGTCCGTGAATTGTGAGGCCGTGACCTGCCAAGTACAGTCTAGCTCGCAGCGGCGGCACACAAGCAGCCAGTCCTCAGACTAGAAACCGAAGTAATATCTATCGTGGAGGGAACGGGCGCCATCACTGCAGCGTGGGGGGCAAGTGCAATCAAGTCTTTGAGGCCAAGAATGGTAGCGGGAAGCGAGGAAATGGAAATGTTTCACACTCCAGTCAATGATTCGTGCAGACCACATAATATATGATATGAGCGTAGCACTCTGCACAAGGAGGAGTCGGTCGTCTACAGAACTGAAGCAACATTAGAAGAGAGAACAATCCCCTGCTTGTGACCAGCGGCGCAATATGAAAAAAGACTTAGCGCCGGCCATCCTAGCACTATCCTCGCATCACTCTCTTCTGTTGGTTATAATGACACTCTCCTCAAGGCATATTCCCCCAACCCCCTTTTCCCTCCCTTCATCATCATCCCTCACGTCAATCTCTCGTCCTCCTCTCCCGCTGCTCACCATTGTACTCTTCATCTCACCCCTCAACCCGGCCCTTCCCACCTTCCTTAAGCCTACCAGGATCTATCAACACAGCCATTTCCATCCTCCCGATGGTATATAAGTTACCTTTACCCCCTCTCCCACCGCCTCCCCACAATGTACCCACGGTCAACCAGTCACTTTCCTCACATCAGTCTACCTCCTCTCCTCAAGGACTGACTGACTGGCACCCTCATGGATCATCTCCTACCACTCCAGTTACCTATCCTGGCACTGTCGACACACTACACCCTATTCCCCATCACCATGACCATCCAATGTACATTCCCTATATACATCGCCGCCATGCACACTAGCGATCTGTTTGGAGGAATCGACTTTCAAGCCCAGGAAAATATTCTTTTTGGATGAGATGCATAACACATTACCACACGTACCAAGCAGTGCGTGTCGTGCTTTATTGTGACACATTATTACCCTGGTGACTCTGCTCTAGTCCTGGTATGTTTCTCAATTGTATTTCCCGCTGGAATTTCATCACCATCATCCAAGGTAACAGTGTTTGAAATGTTATCCACATTTTCATTCACGTTCACTTCTTTATCCCAAGTCTAGTTTACAACTGTCCGTCTGTCCGTCACATCTTTCCTCCCACCTCCCTCACCTTGTTTTCTAATTCATTTCTCTCCTCATCACTTCTTTCGCCCCTGTTTCCGCTTCTCTTCTCTCTTGCAGTGGTGTTCTCACTCTGACCTTATTCTAGTCAGGAGAATACCTCTCTCCTTCCACAGTTGTTTCAAACATCAAACAAGGTAACACAAGACTAGGCATTTCCAGGTAAGACGTTTCATCCCGTGCTGCAGAAGAAGAGGTTAACTGAATGATCCCACAGAGGCAACAGTGTTTCAACTATGACCTGAGCATATCTGCAACAACCATGTCTTTCAGGTTAGCATAAAAAGGATGGCGTCTAAAAATCATACAATCAGCGAGATCACACCTTGGATCATCCACAAGATTTCCCCTGTCCTGTTCATCTTGTGTACAGCGGTTGGCTACCGTGACGGCGACACAGTGTGGAGGAGCAGCCAGTGTGTGGCGAGGATGAAGGCCTAGTGAGCGGAGGTCCGTGCGTCTGTGCGACGGTTTAGCTAAGTCACCTTATGACGTTCGTGTGAGGTGGTAGTAGTAGTGGTACTGACACATCACGACAATCCCCAAAATGTCCACTTCACTCAGACTCCACTGCCCGTTGAACCTTCCTCTAAGCATCACTGACCGTCAACCTTTGGACATCCAAGTCTTTCCCTTCAATGACCCCCCACCCCAACCCGAACTTCCTACTGGCCACCTTAGTATTCTGCAGACAACGTGTTCTTACCTCCTCGATGGCCATCCTACCAGTCTCCAGACAACATGTTCCTACCTACCCGATGGACGCCCTTAACACTTCCCCTGCCCATTACCTCTTCTTCCCGTGGTAAGTTAGTCTCTCTCAGTTAGCGCACCACTCCCCACATTACTCTCGAGGCCTCCACCTAGCCAAAAGTACCATGCATTCCCCCTTGTTCTATACTCCCACCTACCTCCCTTAACGACCCACCACACTACGCATTTCTCTTTCCGGAGATAATTTTGTTACTGTGACTTCCCACAATGTAACTACTTTCTCCTCCGGCTGATTGCTTAATTCGGATGAAACCAATGCAATATTAAACAAACAAGAGCACCCTCTCAATCTCTCTATCTGTTTATCTCTCGTTATATCTCCCTACCACAGAGGTTCTATTATGAAACTGTATAAACAGATTTACCTCAAAAAAAAAAAAAAGACACATCACGCGTATCATTGGAACAGTAAACGGAGATAATCACAAATACGTGCACTGAAATTAAACACACACACACACACACACACACACACACACACACACACACACACACACACCACACACACACACACACCACACACACACACACACACACACACCACACACACACACACACACACACACACACACACACACCATACACACACACACACACACCACACACACACACACACACACACACACACACATGCACACGCATCTATAAAGTCATGTGAGAACACTGGTGGAGTAAGCATTACCCTGCCAGGATGTGTCAGTATCGGCTGGTACCTACTGTAAGTAGGCTTGCGGCACCAGCGACCACCTCCCTACACAGGAGGACAGACCAATCCCCATAACCCCCTCCACCACCACACCTGAGACCCCACGCTTGTCTCCTATCTCCCTCCACACCCACCACGCCCCCAACTCACTCTCCCTCCAACATCGTTATGCTCCTCCACTCAGCTTCCCTCCAACACCAAATGCTCCCCCTATTCAACTTCCCTCCAACACCACCATGTCTCCCCAATCCAATCAACTCCCAACTATAAAGAACACTCTCTACCTCCTCTCACACACCACGACGCGTGGCTACCTCCCCACCTAACTACCCAGACGCTACCAGTTTTCTTCCCCAACTGCACTATCCCAGTTCACCACCTAAGCCCAGGAGGGATACCGTTCTCTCCCCAAGTTAAAAGCCCCAGTCCCCGCCCCCTGCAGTACACCCCTCAGTTCCACATGTAAGCAACGATATCCCCGCCGCCTCCCCAACAACAATGGGAGGCCACCAAGCTCCCCCGTCGTACGCAGCGGCCAGCTCCCTGCCTACCTAGCCATGCTACACTCCCTACCTCCCTTGCCACGCCACACTCCCTACCTCCCTGCCTTACCTAGCCACGCCACACTCCCTACCTCCCTGCTTTATCTCCCTACGCCACACTCCCTACCTTCCTGCCAGCTTCTCAACTCCTCCCTCAACCGCGGGAATAATTTCCTCAGGAAAAGTTTCCCAATCACCGAAATATATCTTTCCGAGCCTCTCCAGCTTGCCATTAGCCAGCTCTCGTGTATGTGTGCGCGCGCGTATGTACTGGTGTATGAGAGAGAGAGAGAGAGAGAGAGAGAGAGAGAGAGAGAGAGAGAGAGAGAGAGAGAGAGAGAGAGAGAGAATCTCATATGGTCGATTTAATAAAAAAAACGTATTACATACATTTCAACAAAATGGCTACAGAGAATGTACTAACTGTGCAATGGCCGGCGGAGGCCTAGCTGGACACAGTCTCCAGCAACACCCGAGACGGAGTACACGCGCACACACACACACACACACACACACACACACACACACACACCGTACCCACCAGGAGCAACGTGGACAGTGTCCTCCACACGGCGGGTGCTGGGGCCAGGATCACAGGACGCCTTACAACCACCACCAGCCCAGACTTCACCACCCTGGAATCTTTAGCAAGACATCTCCACCTGCCTTTGCCTCCCCTTCTCCCACCATCCCCTTCCTCACCTAATTATTCTCCGTCTCCCCCTATCATCCCTTACATCCCCCCTACTATCTCTTGCCTCCCCCTATCATCCCCTACCTCACTGTAACATCTCCTGCATCCCCCTATCATCCCCTGCCCCCCATACCATTTCCTGTATCTCCCTACCATCCCCTGCCTCCCCCTACCATACCCTATCATCCTCAGCCTCCCCTACCATCTGCTGTATCTCTCCCCACCGTCCCCTGCCCCTCCCCCACCATCCCCTTCCTCCCTCTAACATACCTTACATCCCCATATCATCCTCTACCTCCCCTACCATCCCCTGCCACCTCCTACCATTCCCTGTCTCCCCTGCCTCTTCCTACCATTCTCTCCTTCCCCTTTCCATCCCCAGCCTCCCTTCGTCATCCCCCTCCCGTCGCTTCCCCTACCACCGCCTAAGCAGGCTGTCTCTACCTTCCCTATACCTCCCCGCTCCCTCAATTGTACCCGCCCCTCCCCCGGCCCCCCTGCTATTAGCGCATTTTTATCTCCTCTTCGCTTCATATCAGTCGCTTAATCAGGATGTGCAGCAGCAGCAGCAGGGACGGTCTTGCCTCCAAACATTTCGATCCTTTCTGGTGATGGGCGATCACTTAGATCACATTTCCTGGGCGAAGCTTCACGTATCTCTTAATGAAAGGAATATGGAACAATATACATAAGTACTGCTATGTACGTATGTGTGTGTGTATAGATAAAACTAGTATGAAGTTATAGTTATATATATATATATATATATATATATATATATATATATATATATATATATATATATATATATATACACTTCATAAATGCCACAACAGTGTTAACGTTGGAACTCTGCAGGAGCCAGGAGACAACTCGCGAATTCAACCCTCCCGCCAAAAATGGCAGCTCCATGGTGCATCATTTTTCACCTCTGATTGAGCCTCGAGGGATTCCTCGCTCCCCAGCGATGCCCTGATGGGCAATGGGGATTTGATGGGCAGAGAACGGTTGAAGGAGTGATGCTGACCATGATCCGAAGAGCATTAACAGTAATCTGATGGGTAGCAATGACGAGATGATTTGGGATAATCTAATACGAACTGTTCGTTCTGCTGGGCAGCTGTGACCTGATGGGCGGCAGTGTCATAATGGTAGCCCTGCTGATGGGACAACAGTGGTGATCTTCTGGAGTCAAGCTCGGGATCTGATCAGCAGTGGAACTTAGTGGGCATAATGATGCTATGGCGACTGTGTCTCCAGGCATCATCTACCCTGCTGAACAGTGTTTGATAATCGTTCACAACATCATGAGTCACGTTCATTACCATCTACCACACACCATCATCTACCACCATCTATCACATCCATCACCATCTACCACACACCATCATCTACCACATTCATCACCACCTATCACATCCATCACCATCTACCACATTCATCACCATCTATCACATCCATTACCATCTACCACACACCATCACCTATTACATCCATTACCATCGACCACACACCATCACTTACCACATCTATCACCATCTACAGATTCATCTAAATGACACCGACACAGCATCGATTTACAAGACAAGTGTGATATATGTTCGATGGAATTCAACCTGAGTACAACATGCCAAGTAACGAGGATGGGGCAAAGTGAGAGAAAGCCATAATACGAACATCATTCATCACGAATTAAGTTACAAGAATCTATTAAGAGCAAGACAAGTTACGGGAGTCGACGTGCTGTCTACTGGCAAATATCATCATCACACTCGAGTACTATATAGGTAAGGTAATGTACAGAACTGTTCACACCCTGGACTAAGACAACCACAACATGCGTCTCATTTTCGGTCATCGCGCACTTACACCAACACAAAGAACTGATGAAGGAGGTTAAGAGGAGGGCGCCAAGGATGGTACCAGAATTACGACTCCCGAGTTACAGAAGAATGTTGGACATAAATTTTCCCACAGTGGAAGAAAGAAGGCGAGGGGTGACATGATCACCATTTCTATCATGACGTCAACATTGGAAAACAGTCATTCGAAATATTGAAAAGATAGAACAATCAGAGACCGTAACATGAAATTATGGAAGATAATGTTGGGAAAGACGTAAGAAGTGCCTTCAAAGCATTCGAGTTGCGAATGAACGTAAGTGGTAGAGTGAACGTAGACGTCACACTAGAGTTATAAAAGTTATTATGATGGAAGAAAACGAGATGGAGCCCCACGAGTGGCAGAACTCCCTCCCTCTACAGAACTAATACGTAATTACAGAGGGCACTGTCTATCGCATAGTCATCATTCATCTTCTTGCATCATCTATCACATACGGCACTATCTATCACATAACTGATCTTGCATCATCTATCCGTACCGTCGCATAATCTATCTCCTTCCATTATCAATAATACAAGGCACTATCTATCACATAATCTATCTCCTTGCACCATCTATCCGTACGGGACTATCGCATAATCTATCTCCTTGCATCATCTATCACACCATCATTTATCTTCTAGCATCATCTATCACACCATCATTTATCTTCTAGCATCATCTATCACACCATCATTTATCTTCTAGCATCATCTATCACATAAGACATTATCACATACGCATTCATATACCTGCTTCATCCATCACATACGGCACTATCTATCACATCGTCAATCTCCCCGCTTCATTGATCACATAAGGCACTATCTATCGCATCATCCTTCACCTTCCAGCATCATCTGACTCTCACATAAGGCACTATCTCCCAATTCATCGCTCATCTCCCTGCTGCTCCAACCAACGCATACATCCTCATCATCTCATAACCTTCCTCATCTCCCTCACACTCCCACCGACCATCGAATATCCTTATTAAAACCTTGGAAGGGGGAAGAGGAGGAGGAGAGGGGGCGGCGCAAAAGCAATATAAAAAAAAAGTTACCTCCCCAAACGCCACCCTCTAATCCGGCATCAGCGCCCCATTTGCCCTCCCTCCCTATCTCCTCCCCAACGGCAGTGCGCCCCCCTCCTCTACATCCTCCCGACGGCAGTACGCCCCCATCCCCCATACGCCGCTACGCCTCTCCCCCTCACACACACACACACACACACACACACCCTCCTCTACCAATCTGTGCAGACTCGTGATGAAACTCCTATTAATTTCGGGGCCCTGTTACACTGGCCAGATCCCCGGGAACTGGAGCTGATGAAGCCGCCGGCGAGGAGGGGAGGAGCAAGGAGGGGAGGGCACGTGTGGCTGTGGGAGAGAGAGAGAGAGAGAGAGAGAGAGAGAGAGAGAGAGAGAGAGAGAGAGAGAGAGAGAGAGAGAGAGGAATCACTTACGCGGCCGTAAGCAGGAAGCGGTAAGATATTCGAATGGAAGGCAAAAAAAATATAAAAAAAAGGATAAATAAAACGGTGATGGTCTACGTATAATGACTTTCTAAAACTGCTCCACAATAAGAAGGACACTGAGGTAAAACTGCGATTACGAAAAGCGGTCAGACAGAAAAAAGGAAGGAAGATGCCTAAAAATTCTTTCAAAAAGGACGAGTTTCGGGTTTTGGTCCAGAAGAAGCAACTGTTAAAGCGGCCGCTGGTCAGAAGGGGAGGAACCACGGCGGAGACTGGGCTGTGCACTTGTGATGACGGAGAGAAAACGACGATCTCACGACCAGAAAGTGAGGGATGGTGCGTTGAGAAAATGGGACAAGGCGGCCAAGAACAGGACACCACGGCTCGTGAGCACAGTGAACTGACCCGGGCGCAAGACCCGGAGTCACGTATGCCACAGACCATTTACAATACGTCACAAAAGTGGGAAAAACAAGCCAGGATCCCATGCTGGCGACCTATCACCCGCGACGCTCGTCATGCACGCTTCGTGAAGCCAGATCAAACGAGAGGTGAAGATAACGTGTTCCTGGGGAGAGCTTACGGTGTCGTCTGAGGGGTATAGTACTTGTCAGTGGTCCTCAACTGGAGCGGGAGGCTAAGGCAGACATGTCTTCCTCACCAGCCAAGTGCATACAAACTGCTCCACTGTGGGTGGAGTCGAGCTGAACGACACAGCGAATCTTAGCTGTCTTTCCTTTCCCGCCTCTCTCTCTCTCTCTCTCTCTCTCTCTCTCTCTCTCTCTCTCTCTCTCTCTCTCTCTCGATGGTCACCATCAAAGGAGGCTCAAATCACACCGGAAATGATTCAGCAAACACTTTACAAGCCAAAGATCGATGAGGCTGGTGCAACTTGAACCATCATGAAAGGTTAAAAAACATAAAGAATCATCTATATATGATAACGAATGGAGGGAATGGGAGAAAACAAGCTTGAACCTCACAGCAAAGATGATATACAATTAATGGAAGAAATAGGACTCATAGGAATATATACACATGTACATAATTCATATTTGCTGCCTTTATTCTTATATATATATATATATATATATATATATATATATATATATATATATATATATATATATATATATATATATATATATGTTTTGAAGTGGTTTGGGCACATGGAGAGGATGAGTGAGGAAAGATTGACAAAGAGGATATATGTGTCGGAGGTGGAGGGAGCAAGGAAAAGAGGGAGACCAAATTGGAGGTGGAAAGATGGAGTGAAAAAGATTTTGTGTGATCGGGGCCTGAACATGCAGGAGGGTGAAAGGAGGGCAAGGAATAGAGTGAATTGGAGCGATGTGGTATACTGGGGTTGACGTGCTGTCAGTGGATTGAATCAAGGCATGTGAAGCGTCTGGGGTAAACCATGGAAAGCTGTGTAGGTATGTATATTTGCGTGTGTGGACGTATGTATATACATGTGTATGGGGGGGGGGGGGTTGGGCCATTTCTTTCGTCTGTTTCCTTGCGCTACCTCGCAAACGCGGGAGACAGCGACAAAGTATAAAAAAAAAAAAAAAAAAAAAAATATATATATATATATGAGGCATTTCACAAATTGTAGAAGAGCCCATCGAAAATGTTAAGACTCTTTTTAAGCCCAGTCAAGTGAAACAATACACTTCCATGGAATAAGCAAGGAGATATATTACAGAAGACTGGACCGATAGTTAAGAACAGTCCCAGATGAACCCATGACTGAAAACCATGCAGCCTGCGCGTCAGCAGAGAATAAAGCGACATACGCACAGAACACACAGGTCTGCCTGAAGGTGAAATACACACCTGGGTCTTGGAAGGGTTAATGACAGCTGCGTAGTGATCTAGCACTTCAGTGGCTGCGAAGTGTCACTCCTTAGGCCTAGGTAAGCCTTACCCACATGTGGGCAGCTGTCTTTCAGTCCACAGCCATAACACAGTCTCTCCGTCTCACACATAAAAAACTTAACAATAGTAGCATCCCGATGTATATACAGAACGGTCATAAACATATTGTTTGTCCATTGTCCTAATGGCAACAGCCAATCAAATTTTCTTGTCCACTATCTTGATGGTAACAGCCAATCAAATTCTCTTCTCCACTGTCCGGATGATAAAAGAAATCAGATTCTTTTGTCCACTGTCCTGCTGGCAGCAGCCAATCAAATTCCTTTGTCCACTGTCCTCATGGTAAAAGCCAAGTGTGCCAATCCCTTAAGAATCTGTTCCACAAGATAATTAAGGTTCAGAAATGACCAGCCTCTCGCACGGACCTATGTGAACATATCAGGACGCTTTTTTTTTTGATATCTTCCATGACCCACCAAGCGCAACCCCCTCCCCCTAATGTCTATCCAAAACAAACGGTTATATTCTATCCTCTTAAAGTGACAGCCTCGACCAAACGCGTCAAAGTGGTAATCTATTTCTCGCTTACAGAAGACAATGACAAACCACTTCTCCTCCCAGTTAAAGTGCACAACTGAAAAGTAAATCACTTCTAAATAAACAATACTCCCTTAAAAATTATCGTCATAAATGACTGGTACACTTGAGTATAAAGGTAACAAAATTCCTCCCTTTTAAGTTAAAGTGGAACGCTGTTTTGCTGTCAGAAATATACGGGGTATAATTCTCCCTTGAGGTTAAAAATGTACGTAAAGTGTAACTCAACAAGTGAGAACCAACCTCTCTCTCTCTCTCTCTCTCTCTCTCTCTCTCTCTCTCTCTCTCTCTCTCTCTCCACACACACACACACACACTCCACAAAATACATATCAAAGTCTCCGTGGTTCTCAGTCCATACTGGGCAGAACGGACTCGAGACATATACTGTAAAATGTGCTCAGAGAATTCATACAAAGATAGATAAGTAGATATATTCTTATATATAAATATATATATATATATATATATATATATATATATATATATATATATATATATATAGAGAGAGAGAGAGAGAGAGAGAGAGAGAGAGGAGAATCATCCTTGCTCATGCATATCTGTCCAACAGTCCCTTCATCTCGCCCATGACGGACCAATCCATTAAAAGAGTTCACGTCTACATCAATAAATATATTTCCTTAACACGTCAGTTACATAACGCTCGTACGAGAGCAAGTAGTGTACAGTAGTACACACCAGTCCGGCCATCAAAGCACCTCGAAGTGACTCCTTAGCCTGGGTAGGATCATTTATACCTTGATGAAATCAAAGTCAAAAATATGTAATTTTATCTTCACGAATTCAACGTGTAACTCTCCTCATCTTCTGGGATTAAAGCATTTATCAACGCGCATCACTGGCTCATGCTTAGTGATCAAGCTGTATATATCCTTCCCCTCCACAGTGTGGTGATCAAGATGTATAACCTCCCCCTCCACAGTGTGGTGATCAAGATGTATAACCTCCCTCTCCACAGTGTGGTGATCAAGCTGTATAACCTCCCCCTCCACAGTGTGGTGATCAAGATGTATAACCTCCCCCTCCACAGTGTGGTGATCAAGATGTATAACCTCCCCCTCCACAGTGTGGTGATCAAGATGTATAACCTCCCCCTCCACAGTGTGGTGATCAAGATGTATAACCTCCCCCTCCACAGTGTGGTGATCAAGATGTATAACCTCCCCCTCCACAGTGAGGTGATCAAGCTGTATAACCTCCCCCTCCACAGTGTGGTGATCAAGATGTATAACCTCCCCCTCCACAGTGAGGTGATCAAGCTGTATAACCTCCCCCTCCACAGTGTGGCGATCAAGATGTATAACCTCCCCCTCCACAGTGTGGTGATCAAGATGTATAACCTCCCCCTCCACAGTGTGGTGATCAAGCTGTATAACCTCCCCCTCCACAGTGTGGTGATCAAGATGTATAACCTCCCCCTCCACAGTGAGGTGATCAAGCTGTATAACCTCCCCCTCCACAGTGTGGTGATCAAGATGTATAACCTCCCCCTCCACAGTGTGGTGATCAAGATGTATAACCTCCCCCTCCACAGTGTGGTGATCAAGATGTATAACCTCCCCCTCCACAGTGTGGTGATCAAGATGTATAACCTCCCCCTCCACAGTGAGGTGATCAAGCTGTATAACCTCCCCCTCCACAGTGTGGTGATCAAGATGTATAACCTCCCCCTCCACAGTGTGGTGATCAAGATGTATAACCTCCTCCTCCACAGTGTGGTGATCAAGATGTATAACCTCCCCCTCCACAGTGTGGTGATCAAGATGTATAACCTCCCCCTCCACAGTGTGGCGATCAAGATGTATAACCTCCCCCTCCACAGTGTGGCGATCAAGATGTATAACCTCCCCCTCCACTGAGTGGTGATCAAGCTGTATAACCTCCCCCTCCACAGTGTGGTGATCAAGATGTATAACCTCCCCCTCCACAGTGTGGTGATCAAGATGTATAACCTCCCCCTCCACAGTGTGGTGATCAAGATGTATAACCTCCCCCTCCACAGTGTGGTGATCAAGATGTATAACCTCCCCCTCCACAGTGTGGCGATCAAGATGTATAACCTCCCCCTCCACAGTGTGGCGATCAAGATGTATAACCTCCCCCTCCACTGAGTGGTGATCAAGCTGTATAACCTCCCCCTCCACAGTGTGGTGATCAAGATGTATAACCTCCCCCTCCACAGTGTGGTGATCAAGCTGTATAACCTCCCCCTCCACAGTGTGGTGATCAAGATGTATAACCTCCCCCTCCACAGTGTGGTGATCAAGATGTATAACCTCCCCCTCCACAGTGTGGTGATCAAGATGTATAACCTCCCCCTCCACAGTGTGGTGATCAAGATGTATAACCTCCCCCTCCACAGTGTGGTGATCAAGATGTATAACTTCCCCCTCCACAGTGTGGTGATCAAGATGTATAACCTCCCCCTCCACAGTGTGGTGATCAAGATGTATAACCTCCCCCTCCACAGTGTGGTGATCAAGATGTATAACCTCCCCCTCCACAGTGTGGTGATCAAGATGTATAACCTCCCCCTCCACAGTGTGGTGATCAAGATGTATAACCTCCCCCTCCACAGTGTGGTGATCAAGATGTATAACTTCCCCCTCCACAGTCTACTGTGGTAGCCATCAGGGCCGGCCACTCAAACATGTCTCAGTACACACGCGGCACAAAATACGCACCCACCACTGGACGTGCCAGGCCCAGCATCATCTTAGCGGCACGTGCTCATACAAAGCGACCCAAGCTTTCACCACTCCGGTGTGTATTTTACCCATCAACGTTATCAACTTCCTTTATCTATCTATCCCTAATTCCTCGGGAATATCTCTATATTCCCTATTTTCACCCCTAAATTCCGTCCTCCACCACCATTCTTTCTCTGTACGTATTCCTCCTAACCCCAACTACATCTACACGTGATGCGCTCATGTCTGTCACAGTCTCTCTCCCTCTACTCCTCCCGCTCGGTCACAGTTGTGCTGCACGTGGGCCTCAACACCCCCAGCCTACAGCTACAATTCCACAGTCGCTCGTTTACCACGTTCCTCTTCCCTTACACTTCCCTTCCAGCTGCCACCCCTCCCGTATCTGATCCCGCAGTGCTCTCCCGCTACCCATCCCAGCCCGGGCGAGCAGCACCCCAGACCCTCCCCCTCCCTCCGAGATCAGCAAGCCCAGACCCCCCCCCCCCCACAAACGGCCCATCCCAAGGAGGGCCCGATCCCCCCGTAGACCCCTGGCCGGGGGCCCGGGGCTGGTAGCGAGGACGGGCGGCGTCAGCGGATATCACCCGCCACTTTACATGAGTCTCCCACATCCCCGCCTCCACCACCCTCCCCAGCGCCATCTTATTCTGCCAAGATTAATTTGCCGCGACGCCCTTCACTCGGGGGATAAAATATTCAGGTTTAATTTCATATCAGTGAGGAGGTAGGGGAGGGTATGGCGGGAGGGAGGCTGTGTGTGTGTGTGTGTGTGTGTGTGTGTGTGTGTGTGTGTGTGTGTGTGTGTGTGTGTGTGTGTGGAGGGCCAGAAGACACGGGTAAAATACTTTATTTACAAACAAAAGGAGAGAGAAGAGAGAGAGAGAGAGAGAGAGAGAGAGAGAGAGAGAGAGAGAGAGAGAGAGAGAGAGAGAGAGAGAGAGAGAGAAAAGGCACGAGGTTCCCCTTCTTTCTGACCCGACCCGTGTATCATTCACCCACCCACTGCAGCATTTAATTAGTACTGGAGCGAAGAATGAAAAATTAACCTCACTGTGAGCAAGCAACTCACCCCCGCCTCCACGGGGAGGAAAAAATCGCGATGCTACTTCAATATGACTTTTCAATTACAATGCAACAATACCCAGCTGGGCATTACCAATACAACTATGTACACAGGTAAACACGGCCATATACACTTGTCAATATGGGTGCCTCCTAGACCATGCGTGTTGCCCTCTATCAACACATACACACGCGCACACACTGCCTGGACTCGCTGACCAGTCCTACGTAGGCACACACACACACACACACACACACACACACCTCCATCCCAGCCTTCAACACCTCTCCACCTTAACCCCTCACTCACTTCTCCATCTTAAGTCTTACTCCACCTTACCCTACACAACTCTACATCTCAGGCCTGCATACATCTCAACCTCAGTGCTATACATCTCCCCACCCTAAGCTCAAACTCATCTCCATCCCAGCCAGACATTTCTAAACTCACTGTAATCGTTTTTAGGGAGCATAAGCCTCTGTTTACAAGTGTGGTAAGCCACCTTCAGCGTGGCTGTACCGTCGTCAATAGACGGAAAGGAATACACACTACAGAGGAGTACAGCCTCGATACTCCATGAACCCCATACAAGGGGAACCGGAGTTGTATACTAATAAACCTCTTTTGTGCGTTTCAAACTGAAGACTTGTTATGTACAACACCAGTAAATATATCACACACAAGACCTTATAAACGTTACAAATACAAACATACAATTATATATATATATATATATATATATATATATATATATATATATATATATATATATATATATATAATTGTGCGCAGGAGGATGGATGTGCTGGAAATGAGATGTTTGAGGACAATGTGTGGTGTGAGGTGGTTTGATCGAGTAAGTAACGTAAGGGTAAGAGAGATGTGTGGAAATAAAAAGAGCGTGGTTGAGAGAGCAGAAGAGGATGTTTTGAAATGGTTTGGGCACATGGAGAGAATGAGTGAGGAAAGATTGACCAAGAGGATATATGTGTCGGAGGTGGAGGGAACGAGGAGAAGAGGGAGACCAAATTGGAGGTGGAAAGATGGAGTGAAAAAGATTTTGTGTGATCGGGGCCTGAACATGCAGGAGGGTGAAAGGAGGGCAAGGAATAGAGTGAATTGGAGCGATGTGGTATACCGGGGTTGACGTGCTGTCAGTGGATTGAATCAAGGCATGTGAAGCGTCTGGGGTAAACCATGGAAAGCTGTGTAGGTATGTATATTTGCGTGTGTGGACGTATGTATATACATGTACACACACACATATATATATATATATATATATATATATATATATATATAATGTGTGTGTGTGTGTGTGTGTGTGAGAGAGAGAGAGAGAGAGAGAGAGAGAGAGAGAGAGAGAGAGAGAGAGAGAGAGAGAGAGAGAGAGAGGAACTGTTGCAACACCACCAGCAACACCTGCAGCATCATTACCGTCAACACCCACAGCATGACCACCACCACCACCTACAGCATCGTCAGCACCACCTACAGCATCGTCAGCACCACCTGCAGCATCGCCAGCACCACCTGCAGCATCGCCAGCACCACCTACAGCATCGCCAGCACCACCTACAGCATCGTCAGCACCACCTACAGCATCGCCAGCACCACCTACAGCATCGCCAGCACCACCTGCAGCATCACCATCAGCACCAGACGGAGATACCTCGCAAACTTTACTGGGTTCTTAGCTCAGCTGGCGGGGGAAAGTTGGCCCAAATTGAGGAGCAGCATAATTAATAACAAAACTTCCGCCACTAGTCAAAAATGCCGAGAATCTCATTACGGGGAAATTCTTACTAAAAATAAAGGATATTTACACCAAGCCTGCAAGTTTTAATAGCATAACGAGGCTGTCAGAGCGGTGGCGGGGAGGGAGGAGGGGGTGATTGTGTGGTGGTGTAGGCCCGGGTTGGTGTGTAGCGTGTGTGGCTGCTGCTGCTGCTGTTGTTGTTGTTGTTGTTGTTGTTGTTGGTGGTGGTGGTGGTGGTGGAGGCGACAATGTTGGGTTGATGACGACGGAGAGGCTGAGGAGAAGTGTTGATCGTGTGGTGGAGGTGCTAACAGATCGTGGAGTGGTTGCTGAGGAGCGGAGTGGAGGAGGATGGGGACCATGGAGGGGATAGGAGACGGTGAGGGAGGACAGGAGACGGTGAAGATTACCACACTGGGGCGTGCGACACGGTGAGGGTGGATAGGGGAGGGGGGAGGAAATGGGAGAAAAAAGTGAGAAAAGTGGAGAGTACGGAGGCGATAGGAGACTGTGGAGGAGAGGTAAATGGTGGAGACAGCAGATGATGAAGCAAAGGGAATGTCGGCGAAAATGACGGAGGAGAGGTTTGGTGGGGATGCTGGCCAGAATGAGGAACGGTGAAGAGACTGGAGAGAGAGAGAGAGAGAGAGAGAGAGAGAGAGAGAGAGAGAGAGAGAGAGAGAGAGAGAGAGAGAGAGAGAGAGAATGATGGATAACGATGGCTGGTAGAGAGTAGACGAGAGAGAAGAGATGGTCTGAACTAGTTAGTGGAGTCGGGGATGGTTCAAGGTGTGGTTGATGATGGTGAAGGGAGAGCAGCGTGGTGGTGATGGGGAGAGTGTTGGGGATATATGGTGTGCCACTACACAGACCGCACGGGTAAAGAACAAAGAAACAAACAAACCGGACGGTCACACCACCTGTACCATACACAGAAAAATATAAGTACAAGTGAGGCAAATATTTCCAGAAGGAACCCTGCATAAGTGGGACAGAAGGAACCCTGTATAAGTAGGACAGAAGGAACCCTGTATAAGTGGGACAGAAGGAACCCTGTATAAGTGGGACAGAAGGAACCCTGTATAAGTGGGACAGAAGGAACCCTGTATAAGTGGGACAGAAGGAACCCAGCATAAGTGGGACAGAAGAAACCCTGCATAAGTGGGACACTGGGAACCCTGCATAAGTGGGAGACAAGTGTCCGCATAATCGCGTCGTCAGATCACACACCCTGCCGGGAGGAGACGCTCCTGCAGAAGGCGCAGACAGGAAGGCCCGCCCGGGCACGGCTGCACCCCTGCAACCCCTCGACGCTGGCAGGACGCACGCAGCAAGTCCTTCAGGCGAATACGATGCAACCGAAGCTCAAAAACAAAATTCACGATACACCTGCAGGATTTTGTAAAATCCCTTGGAGGAAAAAATCACAAAAAAAGAAGAGAAAAAAGACATCATCGCTAAAGAGACTATGACGACCAGTCTTTTCAAAAGAAGAAAAGGAAAAAAAAAGACACTCCACCATCTGGACAATTACAGAGAGAAATTTAACATCACTTAGGTTCAAATGGCCATTACCGGCCCCCGCTCTCTGCCCAGCCTGAAATATTCCACCCCACCAGCCAACCAAGAGAGGCGGCGCAGGAGAGCGTCGTCGCTGACCTGCTTGAACTGCAACTCTGCGTAACCCGACCACGGCAAACACACACACACACACACAAGAACAACAAAAAAAAAAAGCAAAAAAATTACACCATAAAAACTGCATCGCAGGTCACTTGCCAAACGCCTGAATAAAAATAATTTTTACGGAGCAACACATATGCTTGATGGCCAATTTTAAACCGATATAAAAAGCTGGTTTGCAGCGGTTCCCCCCGTCAACTGAAGTGATCCTCTCTCTCTCTCTCTCTCTCTCTCTCTCTCTCTCTCTCTCTCTCTCTCTCTCTCTCTCTCTCTCTCTCTCCAATTAGGCCGCCGCCCCATACAGGCAAAAGGGCCATTAGGGAGCGAAAAATAACGCCAATTCGGTCCCTAACT